>NW_028119980.1:0-167721 GCF_965119305.1 Pelophylax lessonae
AGCAGTTTGTGTGTCTACGTTCTCTGGAGCCATACCCCAAGTGTCATCCCTCCCAACTGGATTCTCAATCTTGGTTATGATGCCGGCTGTAAAATCTGTTGGAGGGGTGTGACGTTGCTATTTGGGTTTGTACCAGCTGGCAGAACTGGGCTCTGTGGTAGAAATTTCTCCTCACTGATGTCCTTAAGAGAATGAGAAAGCCGGTTGGGATTCAACTTGTCTGAACCAGGTGAAGCTCAGATATTAATTTGCACAGAGATGGTCTTCAACCACAAAAAGGGTTTTTTATCATCCCAGTTGCTTTAAAGTGACCACCACAGGGAGACAACATGGAAACATAAACCGGATATGAAATAAGTTTCCAGACTGGATAGACTTTTCTTCGGGTTGATTGTCTTTGTGGTGTGGGGGAGATCTGGGTACTGTGATCCCCGGAAATGACATTCCTTCCTCGGAGACTGCCTGACTCATGACGTGCTAATGTCATGGGGGTTGGGACAGTTATGTGTCATTTCACCAAAACTCATACAGGATTTTAACGGCATGTATTTTCTGTTATATGACAGACGATGGAGTTTTTAATTCACTAAAGATTTTATCTCATGGGTCAGTTGAATATATCGCATGCAGATTATAAGATTGTTTTCTTGTTCAAACTTTATTATTAGATATAAAATATGCCATCTCATACAAATCTGCACATATAAAATATACCAAAAAATCTTTACGTAGGGAGAGTTGCATTATGGTTCACAGTTTGTAATACAGATCAACATATCTGAGGGGGATAAACACTTTAAACACTTTAAGGTCAATATAGATTTTATGGGCGATGGCATCAACAACTTTTTAAGGGCAATGAAGATAAAAGAAGAGACAGAGCTGTCTCTTGTTTGATCCACCCCAGCCACAGCTGAGAGTTGGAGGGAGCCAAACAATGCCGGAAGAGTATGCAGTAAATGCCTGGGAAATAAAGGAAGGGAGAAAGAGGGCAAAGAGAAAGTGAGGGGGAAAGAGGCTTCTTCCAGGGGCTACACTTGTAATGGTCTTGGAGGTGCAGACCAGCGAGAGAGTTGTAGGGTGGGTTAGGGCTCTAGAAAGGACTAGGAGGCGTCAAAATCAGGTGGCAAGTTTTTGCAGTCCAGAGCTGCTAGAGGTTAATGTACCATCTCACCTTGTCCTGGAATGTCTCCTTGATCTGTACCCTTGCCTGGGTGACTCTGTTTTTGATAGCGAACGTGCAAAGTACTGGCGACTTCCATGATCTGCTGGTGGTCTGTTTTGCAGCACTTGTGCCTTAAAATAGGAGACAAGATTGGTTCCTGGCCAGCTCCAAGGGTGAGACGTAAACAAAGCTTTCTAGGGTTTAGGTTGGATTGACTTTTCAAATTCGTGGGTTAGGATAGAAAAAAATTAGCCTAGATGGACTGCACTAAGGGACAGGTTCACCATGTGTGTAGGTATGTGTTAGAAACTCTGCAGTCCTTGAAACCGATCACTCCCTTTGCATGCGGATCTGACGTGCATAATCCTTCTATTGATTTTTATATATATATACATATATATATATATATATATATATATATATATACGTATAATTTGTGTGTATTAGAGGGTCAAAAGAGCTCAGGCATAATATTCCTAGTACTTCAGAAGGCACGTACAGCCGGTGGAGCAAGTGAATACATTGTGGTACTCAATGCAACGATGATGCTCCTGTGCATTGGCATTTTCCCATGCATAGCATATTTCCCCCAAACATGAAACTGCCATCCACACGAGTAAGCTAAGGCAGTGTTGCCAACCGCCCGTAGATTTACGGACAGCCCGTAAAAAAAGGGCACTTTTCTCCTGCCCGTAAATGCCCGTAGCAGGAGAAAAGTGCCCGTAAATCTACTGCGGTGGCGGCACTGTCAGAACTGCGCATGCGCGGTGCGCAGTTCCGGAGATGCCCGAGTTCTTCTCTCGACTCTCGCACTCGCTGCGATGCAGACTGCCAGACTCGCACTGTTCGTTGGACGAGTGTCACTGCACTGCTCGCCTGCGCCCGCCCCTAAGTCCGCCCCCGCCCCTGCCATAATTTAAGTTTTCCCGCCGCCGCCGCCGCCGCACCGGCCATGCAGAGTCACTCTATCTGGAGTGGACTAGGAGATGCTGCCGCTAAATGGATGCCTGGTGGAGTGGACAGAGCAGTCGCAGACTGACAGCCGAGGCAGAGGACTGGTAAGTGCTGGGGCTCCGAGCCTCCGACAGCTAGCAGGAGCAGACTGGAGTAGAGAGATGAGTCAGGGGGCAGAGGACATCAGTGTCCTGCTCCTGTGCCCCCTTCACCTCTCCACAGGCAGTGTCACAGCTTCACTCTGCACTAGTAATGTCACTGATGTTTGTGGCTGTGGAGAGGTGAAGGGGACTTAGGAGGAGGACACTCATGTGGAGAGCTCTGACCATCTCCTGTACCATGTACACAGTCCCTGACCACCCCTCTGTACCATGTCCGCAGTCCCTGACCCCCCCTCTGTACCATGTCCGCAGTCCCTGACCCCCCCTCTGTACCATGTGCGCAGTCCCTGACCCCCCCTCTGTACCATGTCCGCAGTCCCTGACCCCCCCTCTGTACCATGTCCGCAGTCCCTGACCCCCCCTCTGTACCATGTCCGCAGTCCCTGACCCCCCCTCTGTACCATGTCCTCAGTCCCTGACCACCCCCTTTACCATGTCCTCAGTCTCTGACCACCCCCTTTACCATGTCCTCAGTCTCTGACCACCCCCTTTACCATGTCCTCAGTCTCTGACCACCCCCTTTACCATGTCCTCAGTCTCTGACCACCCCCTTTACCATGTCCGCAGTCTCTGACCACCCCCTTTACCATGTCCGCAGTCTCTGACCCCCCCTCTGTACCATGTCCGCAGTCTCTGACCACCACCTGTACCAT
The DNA here is from genome assembly GCF_965119305.1 of Pelophylax lessonae. NCBI lineage: Eukaryota > Metazoa > Chordata > Amphibia > Anura > Ranidae > Pelophylax > Pelophylax lessonae. Next base: position 2,934 of record NW_028119980.1, read on the forward strand.
GTCCGCAGTCTCTGACCACCTCCTGTACCATGTCCACAGTCTCTGACCACCTCCTGTACCATGTCCGCAGTCTCTGACCACCTCCTGTACCATGTCCGCAGTCTCTGACCACCTCCTGTACCATGTCCGCAGTCTCTGACCACCTCCTGTACCATGTCCGCAGTCTCTGACCACCTCCTGTACCATGTCCGCAGTCTCTGACCACCTCCTGTACCATGTCCGCAGTCTCTGACCACCTCCTGTACCATGTCCGCAGTCTCTGACCACCTCCTGTACCATGTCTGCAGTCTCTGACCACCTCCTGTACCATGTCTGCAGTCTCTGACCACCTCCTGTACCATGTCTGCAGTCTCTGACCACCTCCTGTACCATGTCTGCAGTCTCTGACCACCTCCTGTACCATGTCTGCAGTCTCTGACCACCTCCTGTACCATGTCTGCAGTCTCTGACCACCTCCTGTACCATGTCTGCAGTCTCTGACCACCTCCTGTACCATGTCTGCAGTCTCTGACCACCTCCTGTACCATGTCCGCAGTCTCTGACCACCTCCTGTACCATGTCCGCAGTCTTTGACCATCTCTTGTCTTTTATCATGTCTGCAGGGGAGTCTGGACTCTGGAGAGGAGTCAAGAGTGAGAGCGCTGCCAGGATGGGGGGTCACAGGAGAAGTCAGATGTGCGGGGCCTGCGGAGTGGAGACAGGGGCCATCTGACTGAGCCCTGCACAGTGCACCTGAGAGGAGGTCAGTGACAGAGCCGCCAGACCAGTCTGATGGGGGGGGGGGGTCACTGATGTAAGGGGGCACTGATATAAAGATCCCTCTATATTAGTAACCCCCCCCCCCCATATCTTAATGTATTCACTCCACTGTGTAAGGTGGTCTCTGGTCACAAGATTGCCCCCCACATCAGAGTTCCTGGCGTTCCCCTTTACATCAGAGTCTGCAGGATTCTCCCCTTACAGTGCGAAGAGGGAACTCTGCGGACCCTGATTTAAAAGGGAACTCTGATGTAAAGGAGAATGCAGTGGACTCTGATATATGGGGGAACGCTGTGCTGGCTGGGTTATATTAACCTGATCTTCATGTTAATGGAGAAATATGGTTTTTGACTTTTGTTTAACCTAAACACGTTGCTAATAGCTCTATCTACATGTTTATAGTTTAAGTATTGATATTTGCACGGTTTAGCACTGAAAACAGCCTGTTTATGTACATTTTTGCACTGCCAGTAAAAAATTGGTGCCGTCCGTAAATTTTGGACGTTCTGCCAGTAAATTTCCCTCTCGGGGGTTGGCAACACTGAGCTAAGGTGGGCGGAGTGAAGCGTGTTGGGTGCATAGCCTAGGACTGCCATTCACAATAATACAGCAGGCTTTGACTTGATGTTCGGCCTCCGGGACACCTATCACTCCACTCTGTACATTGTGGTACTCATATAAACACTGATGCTCCTGTGCATTGGCATTTCCCAATGCATAACATATTTTCCCCAAACATAAAACTTCCAAAGTCTGGGAAATATGCTGTATGCCAATGCACAGGAGCCAGTTACTTACATGACTAGCTGTATGAGCCACCTGTGGCTCCCTGGGCAATGGAAAGCACCAGGGATTTTACACTTGAGCAGTTTTAGGCCTCTAAACCAAGGTTTCTGAACCTACATTCCATTGAACCCTAAGGTTCTTCCAGATGTTGCTAGGGGTTTCTTGAGTAATGAGCGATTTCTGTTTCTCAGATAGGTTCTTACTGAAAGCATTGATCTTTTTAGCTATCGGTAAGGAGGTTATTCTTCCTACTGACCACAAGTGTAAGGGGCATTCTTCCTTAGCTTGGATTTCATGGAACCCCAGGGTTCCTCTGGTGGTTGCTTGGTGTTCCTCCAGCAATGAGCAGTTTCTGCCTCTCAGATAAGTTCCCACGGACACCATTGATCTTTTTAGCTTTCTGTAAGGGGCTATTTCTTCCCAATGACCACAAGTGTAAGGAGCATTCTTCCCACTGACCATCACACTAATGCAGTGTTTCTCAACCTTTTTTCAGTCAAGACACTCTTTAAAACTATGGACAGTCTCAGTCTAAAATGCAAAAAACTATTCTAATACGTTTACATAATACCACAACATCCAAATGTAGGACATCTAATGTTAGAGGTGATTTATTCTTCCAAAGCAAATACATGTTTGCACACTGGTAATGACTAGTATTCCAATGTTTCTCTTTTCCCTCAATTTCTCTCAATCAGTTAGCTAATGTGACCCCAGTGCTGAGGGAGAGGGGCAGAGGAGTGTCAAACAAGGATGCTGTGGAGGCAACAAACATCTTCCATATCAACTTATGACTTCATTGGTTGTTAGGATGCCAGTGTCTAGTCGTAATGGTGCATAATGAAAACCCATGGCTAAAGGGCAGGCTTGATCTACCTGCTGGTTTTATACCATTTGTTATCAATGTTTAGGCATTTTGCCAAGACACCCCTGAAGAAACCTCAAGGCACCCCAAGGTGCCTAGGCACCCTGGTTGAAAAATGCTGCACTGATGTATCATGAGCTGTAGATATAGGAATTTCCAGCAGGGACCTCCTGAGACCGGAAAATTATTTCAAGGGTTCCTCTGTGTTGAAAAGGTTGAGACTGCTGCTCTAACCCTCTATGTACATGAGGCTTAAAAGTCCATTTCTCTTACGTCCTCTGACAGGCGCAGCTCCCCATAGTTTCTTCACCAATAGGTAATGCGCCAGCTACAGGAGTATACTAGGCTGTGAAACCTTTTATAAACTTTTCACCTTACATGCCTATAGGGGCTGTCCCTCATGACATTACACCCAGAAACACCGTGCTCACTAATTAGTTTCTTGCTGCCTAGTGTTAGGAGTAGGACCTAGGTTACCTGCTAGGACTCTGGTCTCAGTTTTTATTTTCTTCCCATGCATTCTTCCCACCCCTCATGCCTACACTGCTATGGGGCGTCCCATTGGTGAAGAAACTATGGAGAGCTGCGTCTTTCAGAGGACGTAAGAGAAAATAGAATTTTTGTAAGAACTTAAAGTAAAATTATTTTCTGTGAGTCCTCTGACAGACGCAGCTCCCGCCCCTCTACCGTATTTTGAGGTTGGTTGTGTTTTCCTTCACTGCTTGCTACGAAACGTATTAGTGAGCACGGTGTGTCTGGGTGTAATGTCATGAGGGACAGCTCCTATAGGCGTGTCAGGTGAAATGTTTCTAAAAAGCTTCACTGCCTAGTCTACTCCTGTAGATGGCGCATTACCCATTGGTGAAGAAACTATGGAGAGCTGTGCCTGTCAGAGGACTCAAAGAAAATAATTGTACGGTAAGTTCTTACAAAAATGATATTTTAGGATTATTATAGCATAGGTGGGGGTCCTTGCTGGCCTTCTTCTAAGAAAGAGAACTATCAACAGTTTAGGCAGAGAGTGATACAGCCTGGAAAATGGAATATGGGAGAAGGATGACATCACACAACAGGTTTCTGTTATTCTGTTTTTAGCACTTAGTAGATACACCCAGTATAATAGCAAAGTTAGATGAGGATTTAGTGATTACAGTTATAATTCATTCCTCATCACCTAGGTTGGGAGGTCTTTCCTGGAATCCTTCGCTGTTTTTGGTGCAGATTGCATCTTGCAGCACATCATGTGTTATCACCCGAGCTTTTCGCCTCATCCTTCACTATATTTCTTGATCAGTATTTGTTGATTATCTGGAATTCACTTCATTATTCCTGCCCCAGCCTGACCCGGCCTGTCATGTAAGGAGTTCATACATCTCCTGGTCTCAACCAGCATTGCAGGCTTCCTTCTTCCTCTATGCAAGCAATTGATGACATTTGCGTAGTGGAAGTAAAGCATGTTTGTTGGCCATATGAACAAATCAGAAGTTACTTCCATTTTCCAGCCATGGTGGATAATGGTTCACACTTTCTTTTTCGTACATCACGGGACACAAAGCAGCCATATTCATTACGGGTTATTATGGGTTATACGCCACCTATAGTTGAATGGACACTGGCAACCAACAAGACAAGAAGTCCCCCTCTGTATAACCCTTCCCATACAGAAAGTACCTCTGTTTTTTCGCCAGTGTCTTAGAGGTGATGGTCACCTTTGGAAAAGCTCTCCAGATTGTTTTTAAAAAGATTGTGTTTTTTTGTCCCAGTTAAGATCTCTAGATCCCAGGGGATTGGTAATCAGATCCATCCGAAAGACTAAAAGGATGGTACCTGGGCCTCAGTAAAGGAAAAATTGTCTGTAATGTGACCTTCTTTGGCGCTGGACCCTGGGATCCAGACCCTTGGTAAGACCAACCCCAAAGTCGTTGCGGCAGGGTGCTCTACAGGTCCAAGGGAGTGGCCCCAAAAGTGAAGGGGACCCGGTCCTTGATGGTCGACAAGTTACAGGACCCGTCGTGATGGGTGAAGATTTGATTGTTGTTATAGACAGAATCCTGAGGCGGGAATGGTAAGTTCACTTTAAATTATGTGGCACTGTTACCTTCTGATTTAACAGATGCCGGGTGCCATGTTTCATGTCTCCACTAGGGGCAGTGTATGTATTTACTGTGACAAGCGTAACTTGGATGCCTTACAGTCTGCTGTTAAAACCTGATGCTTGCTGTGCAGGAACAGGCACTGATAGGTTATGTTACCTAATGCATCCGGCCTGCGCATTCGCTCCCCTCTGTGGTTCTAGGACAGAAGCATAGCAAAGTCGGCGTTCCTTTCAGTAGCAGGTGATCGCGCGCGCAAGTTCTGCTTCTTTTATGTGCACGAGCGTGCACGTGGAGCCGGAAAGGGGCATGTTCATAACGCGTTGGTGTGGACGTGGCTTGCACATAGCACGCCGCACATGCGCAGTAAGCAGCACAAACGGCGTGACATTTGAGGAGTGTTCCCGGAGGCGCGTGCTTCTATCAGAAGCTGGAGGGGACACAGACCAGCGGCATGGATGCGTGAGTCGCTGTGGGTGCATGCTTACAGGCACTAACAGGTTCTGCTACTTTGGGGATAACTGTGCTGTGTGTGATAAGCTATTCAGCTTGACACAAGTCTTGAGTACACTAAAGTTAGTACCTCAAGTTTTTTCTTGCAGAAAGCAATGTCCTCCCATAAGAGTAGTGTGGGGGGGATCACAGCAGGTAGGGGCACACGTGTGCCACTGTCAGGACTGGAATATCCTAGCCGTGCTTCCTCTATGTTTACCTCCTCTGAGAAGCCAGAGGCGACTTACAAGTCTGAGCCATTACGGTTGTCAGGCATAGTAGCCACATCCGGTGCTTCTGTCTCAGCCATGTCACTAAGGATGATTTGGCATTGGCCTTGGCTGGCCTTGAGGGTAAACTTGCTGGCATGATTGCTTCAGCGTCACAAAGATGGAGGAAACGTGATAGATCACCCTCACCTGAGACCCCCTGTTTTAGTTCAGGATTGGGCAGAGGATGTGGCAGAAGTAGCTGTAAATGGCTTAGAAAAAGGCCAAGCAAGGGGAGTCCACTTCTGGGGAGTCAGGGTCTGAGGAGATTATTATATCAATCTGTCACTGAAATAATCCGGTCTGGATTTAAATTACCCCCCTTAGAAATTTCTGAAGTCTCTTTTTCTTCATCTTGCCCTCACTCGACTTCCTGTTTTTGAGGATCCGGGACCGGATAGTTTTTCCCCGTTTTTCCTGCTGTGGCGAATCCGCTGGGACCACCCTTATCTGAAAGCCAATCCCCCACCGTTGAAAAAAATACCGGTGTTATGGTAGCTATCTGCTTCCATAGCCCCGGTATTTAACGTCAAAGGACCGACGTAAATCAATGGCGGGCGTTCGGTAAGTGGTTAAGGACTCCATACAGCCAATGTCACGGTTTGCTCTTTCGTCAGTTCATATGTGCAGAATCGTGTGGCTAAAAAGCTGGTCTGCGGAATTACGGTGTAAAACATTGCTGCCTGTTTTCCCTTTCATGGGGGAGCGCCTATTTGGGGACGCTCTGGATAAATATATCCAAAAGATTTTTGGGGGGAAGAGTGCGCTTCTAACAGTTAGGGGGAGAAGTAAACATCCTTCTTTTAAGGTGTCTAACACTCAGATTCCCAGTACTTCTAATCCGAGACAGTTTCAACGGCCTCAGCTGTCTGGATCTAGAGCAAAGCCTTCAAGTCAAGGGCAGAAGAAAGTAGATGTACACCGCTCAGGTGGATCGATATCCACAATCAGCCGTGGGTGCTGGACCTTGGATCGCCACCAGATAACAGGAACATGAAGAGAAAGTGGCCGCACACCAAAACGATAACTTGATAGTAGCAAAGATTTATTTGTACAAATCTGGATACAAGGTACAACAGAATGGAAATGGTAGGCGCGTTTCACACGACCAACAGCGTGTTTGTTCACTACAACTACTGCAACAAAAACCCAGCTTAAAAAATGCGTACTAAAAGGTGCACACCCCTACTTAATTGGAAAACCTGTTGCCTCCATTCTGTTATTTCTCCCTGTAGAAGGGCCGCTGGGTCGGCATCAATCGGCTGTGCCAGCTGTTAGCGAGTATTTTTAGAAATTGATGGGCACTGTACAAATATCTCACCACACTTTCCTTTTCTGAAATCTTTGCTGAGAAGCAATCTCCCATTTGGATATCATGGTATATAGTGTGATATAGTGAAGTACATTGTATTGGAATACACAAATGCGGCTTGTTTTAGAATGCCGGGGGAGCCAGTATGTGACACATAGTGATATTTTCTGGTGACATTGCAATTGGGATATATACAGTCTATATATATATATATATATATATATACTTTACAGTAAATCCCATTTCCAGACATTACAGTCAGTGTTAGAGAGGCAAAGCTCACTTTACAAATGGAACATTTTCTTCCTGCAGGATTTGAAGGTATTTTAGCTTTAGCACTGATTTAACTTTCTGTAACCTTCTATTGTAAATGATGTCTGATTGTCAGTACCCGCAAATCTGCCAGATTTCATCCAAATCCCGGATCAGGAGCACTCAATCATCGCTTCTTATGACCTGCAGCACACAACAGCGCATTGGGTACGCACTACCATGTCTGGGAAAATGGCGCATGTCTGACGTTCTGGCGTGTTGGCAGCCAATTCAAATATTCATTCATTAATGCACCAAACAGCATAGATTCCAATGGCCCAAACTTTTTAAAATCAATAAACTTTTTTTTTCGTTTTATACTATTTATATAAACTTTTTCTGTTACATTCAAAGCCCAACTCCAAGCTGCAAGAAAAAAAAAAAACAACAAAAAAAAAAAAAAAACGCTATAGTACCCACCCCTGCACATTACAAGTAAGGAATAGGCTGCATTACTTACCTTACCCCCACCCTGGCAGACTCCAGCGCTCTCCTCTCCCCCCTCCCATACCCTGGTCTATGGGTGGTCAATTGGTGTCAACACAGGGCCTTACAATGTAAGAAAAGGAGGAAGGAATGCAACCACAGCTGGGAGCGCCTTAGAGAAGAGGTTGCAGGGGACCAGTGACTTTGCTGGAGGGACCCTGATGGAATGAGAAATTATTAAAATTACTTCTTATTTCTTTACTTCTAGATAAAAATGAGACTTTAATCCTTGCAACAGAGGGAATACGGAAGTTTTCCACATAAAAAGCTGCTGCAGATTCCCACCAGGTATGACCACCTGGTATAGGATGTGAGCTGTCAGTGTACTGCTCACATCCCTCTGCCCGTGCAATGATTACACAGCACAAGCAGAGCTGCAATGGGATACGACCAGGGCTGCTGATAAGGCAGTACAGTTAGCCCTCCTGTACTGGGCCCAGACCCCATCAATTCAAACCTGCTGAGCAGGAGCGACTGCTGTACTGCCTCATTGGCAACTCTTGTGGCTCCCCCTGCAGCCCTGCCAGCTTTTCCTTCATTTTCTTCCTTTGGCTGCACTGCAGGGGGATTGGTACCTGCATCCCCACCCCCCTGCTATCCACCCCACCCCGTATGCCCCCTTCCCCTGCAGCATTGCCAACTTCTCTCCTCTCCTCTGCCACCAGCTGCTGAGGGCACACAGGGGGATGTTTCAGGATAGAGAGGTGGGTGTCCGCAATAAATATATTCTATTTAACAGCCTCTTCCTTTCCTGAATTGACACAGTGAGCGATCGTTAACAATCACTCATTGTTGTCTATTCATCACTGAAGCATAGCAAATTGTGTACATATGTAAATAAAAAAAAAGGAGGGGGGGGGACCCTGTCAGGTAGGCTGTACGGGGCCCTGGGATTTCCAACAGCAGCCCTGGTTAGGACCCTCCTTCTCCCCCTGCTATGAGGGTACAGGTGGAGAGATCGGGTAATGCCGCTCCAGCTCTCTCCCTTCTCTGAGCTCTGTGATTTGCTTGTCACAGCCACAGAACACAGAGCCACAGAGAGCCTAAATTAACAAAGGGGCTTGCTCCCCTTTTGTTTATGAGGGGCAGCATCTGCTCCATGTTCTAGTTTTAATAGAGTTGAGCAAGCATTGTGTTTGCACAACTCTTTGTTAATTCCACCCAATGCAGAATCACTTACAGACTCCTCAGATTCAGAAAAATGTTCGGCTTCACAGTGTCAGAACTTTAAAGCCGACCCGGCATACACTGTCAGCACGTTCCCAAATTTCCATGCCTCCTCCATGTGAGTCACCAGGCCCTTCAGAGAGACCAGCCTTTTTCCTGGCTCACCAGTAAGGGACCTCCCCTGGGTCTCCTCCTTGGCACGCTTCCAACAGACCAGGCAGGACAGCGTCAGGAACACTTCAGTACAGGTTAGGCCCCAAAACAGGCTATTGGGCCTATCAGTAGAGCTCCATCCATCAGCACATCCCTGGGCCTCAGCCCAGGGGAAAAGAGCAAGCTCATGGCTTGTCTCAAGTATTTATATCCTCCACAGCATGCACCAGTGGCTATGAACCTCCTATTAGATTGGCTAAAAATTTTTTTTACATATTATTAACTTAGTTTTGTTTGTGAAACATTGTACTATTATACCAGTGACATCTACTGGTCAGTTTAAGTTTAGGGAAAAAACAGGTGAAAAACTATACAATTAGTCTGAGCTAACAACAGCCCAGCCAAAGACTAAGTTGATATAGTAGCCACTGTTTAGGACAAGGGGGCTTAAAAAAAAAAAAGCTTTCCTGGAGCCATACAGAGTGAGGGGTAGGAGCCATTGCTGGTTCACTCACCTGTGTTTGTTTACATAGGTGTGCGCAAAGTCAGTGTCAGTAGGACAGAGGTTGGTGTCAGTCAGTAGAGCAGTGGACGGTGTCAGTGGGGCAGTGGATGGTGTCAATAGAGCAGTGGATGGTGTCAATAGAGCAGTGGATGGTGTCAATAGAGCAGCGGATGGTGTCAGTAGAGCAGTGGATGGTGTCAGTCAGAAGAGCAGTAGATGGTGTCAATAGAGCAGTGGACAGTGTCAATAGAGCAGTGGATGGTGTCAGTAGAGCAGTGGATGGTGTCAGTAGAGCAGTGGATGGTGTCAGTAGAGCAGTGGATAGTGTCAGTAGAGCAGTGGATGGTGTCAGTAGGGCAGTTGATGGTGTCAATAGAGCAGTGGATGGTGTCAGTAGGGCAGTGGGTGGTGTCAGTAGAGCAGTGGACGGTGTCAGTAGAGCAGTGGACGGTGTCAGTAGAGCAGAGGATGGTGTCAGTAGAGCAGAGGATGGTGTCAGTAGAGCAGCGGATGAGGTCAGTAGAGCAGTGGATGGTGTCAGTAGAGCAGTGGATGGTGTCAGTAGAGCAGTGGACGGTGTCAGTAGAGCAGAGGATGGCGTCAGTAGAGCAGAGGATGGTGTCAGTAGAGCAGTGGACGGTGTCAGTAGAGCAGATATTGGGGTCAGTAATGCAATGGATGGTGTCAATAGAGTAGTGGATGGTGTTAGTAGAGCAGTGGATGGTGTCAGTCAGTAGAGCAGTAGATGGTGTCAATAGAGCAGTGGATGGTGTCAGTAGGGCAGTGGATGGTGTCAGTAGAGCAGTGGATGATGTCAGTAGAGCAGTGGATGGTGTCAGTAGAGCAGTGGATGGTGTCAGTAGAGCAGTGGATGGTGTCAGTAGAGCAGTAGATGGTGTCAGTAGAGCAGTAGGTGGTGTCAGTAGAGCAGATATTGGGGTCAGTAATGCAATGGATGGATTAAGTAGTTTTTATTTTTATTTTTTTAATTATTAATTTACAGTTTTATTTCTTGATATTTTTTACAATATTATTTCTTATTATTTTTTCACAATGTTTTTTTAGGAGCCCCATTGGGGGGCTTTGGTGAAATATCAGGGGTCTAAAAAGTGAGCACAGAGATTCCCCGGTCCCTTAGCCTCAGCTGCAAAGGACAGTGAATGTGCACAAGACAAGGTCCATAAAGACATGAATGAGCGCCTTTGGGGTGGAGGAACTTGACTGGCCTGCACAGAGTCCTGACCTTAACCTGATAGAACACCTTTGGGATGAATTAGAGCGGAGACTGCGAGCCAGGCCTTCTTGTCCAACATCAGTGCCTGACCTCACAAAAGGGCTTCTGGAAGAATGATCAAACATTCCCATAGACACACTCCTAAACCTTGTGGACGGCCTTCCCAGAAGAGTTGAAGCTGTTATAGCTGCAAAGGGTGGGCCAACTCACTATTGAACCCTACGGACTAAGACTGGGATGCCATTAAAGTTCACGTGCGTGTACAGGCAGGCGTCCCAATACTTTTGGTAATACATTGTATCTTCATAGATTTCTCTAGGGATATTGTTGAATATTTCTGTTCAAAGTGGATGAGCTTCTCCAACCCAGTCTGCAGGAGGGCCACCGTATTTCCTCTGACCATTAACCTGTACAAGATTATTAGTACACCTTTCCATCAACTCCAGAAGGGAAGCTTTATTGTCCTTATTCAGAGAATTATTCCAAGCCTCGCTCCCAGCGTTCAACACGTTGTTGTCCATCATTAGAGAGTGATCTGCTCTCTCCATGGGATCAGAGACTGAACTGAGCTCTTCACCATGATCTGACCGGAAGAAGCAGACAAAACCCCCAGTTTCCTCTATTCTGACTCCAAATGTTGTCCCTTGCTGAGACCTATTCCTGGCCTGTATAAGCAGATACTGTCACCGCAAACAACAGTTATCAGATAGCTGAACTCACCAGACACCGTTTCTTTCCCTCCACGTAGGTTTTATTGCAAGCAATAGGTGTAGCAGACAACAAAATGTGGCAGATGATTGAAGATGGTATCTGCAGGTCAAAACATGGTAAAGTGTTCCCGAATGCGAGCAGATTGTTTGAAAGCCTAGACAGATGTGACCATCTCTATCCCCACAAGCATAAAGAAACAGGAAACACATCATAAATGGAAGGGGACAGGAGGGAACACAGAAAAGAGAGACAGAAAGGCAAGTGCAACAACAAATCATAATGACATTACCACAACTATGCATTATATTATATTTTACATATTGGTGAAACCGCACATCTTTCATGGGCCATAACCAGTGGGTCGGAGTCCCCTCCAAAATTCCCTGTCCCAGTTGGGTCTGTCACAGTAGATGCTATTCTTCGTTGTTCAGACTGTGTGCTGATTGATGTCACTGAGGGTGAAGCTGAACAGGTTCACCACACAAACTGCTGGTACAGTAGGTTAGACATGGACCTTGGGGGGGTCTTGGCCAAATAGATGCCTTCACTGTTCATCCCGAACAAATACTTTTCTCTGTGAAACTTTGACTCATGAACATCTCTAAAAAAAGTTTAGGAATTGCTGAATTACGTCCTTGAAGGTTTGTAACGCTCTAATAAATCACCTTTTGTTACAGCGTCATTTTATTACCTTATTTTTGTATAATTTGAAGCAGAAATTATTTTAATGAATAATAACTTCCGATAACAATAAAAAATGTCGGTGTCAGACGCGTCGGCATACGGTTTGCCCGACTTGTAACCCCTGAGAGTCGTTGACATTTCAAGGCCAACGCCAAACAAAAACATTTTCATTCGTGATAAATGTAGCAAAGCTGGAAAATCGTTTACTTTGTAATTGTGGAGAATTCCGACTCCCTTCCCTTTCACAGCGCTGGAGGGAACGTTTGGCTTCAGGATGGAAAGATGAACATAGCCAAGGATAACCGACCAGTTGGGTCTCTAAACTTTCTAAACAAAGAGCCAGTTTACTGTCTTTCGGACTATGGGGGGGGGGGCCAGACTAGGGCCAGTGGGAGTAGAAAATGTCTTAGTGTCCAGCGGGAGTAAACAATGCTCTATCTTTGATGTCAGGGAGAGGACTAGTGCTCCATCATTGGTGTCAGTTGAAGGAATAGTGCCCCATTGTTGGTGTCAATGGGAAAAATCCTGCCCCATTGTTGGTGGCAATGGGAGGAATTGTGCCCCTTTGTTGGTGTCAGAGAGAGGGGTAGTGCCCCATTGTTGGTGTTCGTGGAAGGAATAGTGGCCCATTGTTAGTATCATTAGAAGTAATTATGCCCAATCATTGGTGTCAATGGAAGGAATTGTGCCCCCATCATTGGTGTTAATGGAAGGAATTGTGCCCCACTGTTGGTGTCAGTGTGAGGAATTGTGCCCTTTTGATGGTGTCAGTGGGAGGAATAATACCACATGGTTGGTGTCAGTGGATGGAATAGTACTCCAAGGGCCAGATAAAGGCAAGTAAAGGGCTGCATTCTGGCCCCCCGGGCCATAGTTTGTAGACCTCTGAGTTAGAGCATGGAGGAACCCTAGGGGTGTCAAACTCAATTTAATTGAGGGCCGCACCAACAATAGGATTACCTTCAAAAGGGCCAGTTGTATCTGTAAGACTAGATATCCAGAGCATCCCCTACCCTTACATAACTTCTGATGGTGGGGAGGCTCTGGACCTCTTGAGTCCCCCACCTTCCCTTACATTACAGTGCACTACCCTTACCTTGAGTTGCTGCTGGGAAGAAGCTAGAGGCAGTGCTGGAAAGCAGAAAGCACAGGGCCTGGAGGAGGGCTGGAGCTCTCCTGCAGCTGCAGGAAAGGTGCGAGGGCCACATAAAATGGACTGGAGGGCCGGGCCGGATTCGGCCCGCGGGCCTTTTGTTTGACACATGTGATCTAAGACATAATGCCCCTCCAAAATTTCATGCTCAACTCCAACCAAAGTTTTTTTTTTTTTTTTTTTTCTGTCCATGACTGAATTGGGGAGATTGTCCCTCACTTCCTGCAGGACTTCATAAAGCACAAGTAGGTATAGACTTGGACAGTCTATGGGTGCACAGCTGAAAACCATGCGGGTGTCTGGCTAGTAGTCAGTCCATAGGTGAAGCCCCAGCAGAAATCCTGCATCAAGTCCAGGTTTGCCTCAGGGGTATTCAGCCCACTGGCGCTTACAGATCCATATCCCTACTGAGAAAGACAATCCACTCTAAACTCCCGCCTACTTAACAGGAACCCACCCACTATCTGGGCACACCTTCCCAGGGATTGGACGGGCCCTACTAAATATTTAGGGTGTTTATTATACTCCTCCCTCCCTAATCTCCAGAAGCTTCTCTTAGGGCTCATTTACACTTGATTCGACACATTAACTGCTTCAACATGCTTTTTTGATATGCTTTGGATGCTTTGCTGATGCTTCTTGTGAAGCTTTAACCACTTAAGCCCCGGAGGATTTGGCTGCTAAACGACCAGAGGGTATTTTGCGATTCGGCACTGCGTGACTTTAACGGACAATTGCGCGGTCGTGCGACGCTGTACCTAAACGAATTTGGCGTCCTTTTTTTCCCACAAACAGAGCTTTCTTTTGGCGGTATTTGATCACCTGTGCGATTTTTTGATCACGCGCTATAAACAAAAAAAGAGCGTAAATTTTGCAAAAATAGCAATATTTTTCCCTTTTTTTTATATGAAATTCCCCCCCAAAAAAATGTAAAAATCAAAATTTTTTAATATTTTCGGCCAATTTGTTTTATGCTACCTATGTTTGGTAAAAAAAAATCGCAAAAAGCGTATTTTGATTGGTTTGCGCAAAAGTTATTGCGTTTACTAACAAAGGGAAAGATTTTTGTCATTTTTGTTGTTTTTTTTTTTAACGCGTAATGGCGGCGATCTGCGATTTTTTTTGCGGTACTGCGACATTGCGGCGGAAAGATCGGACCCTTGACTGACATTTTTGACACTTTTGGGGTTACCAGTGACATTTCTACAGTAATCAGTGCTATATATATGCACTGTTACTGTAAAAATACACTGGTAGTGAAGGGGTTAACTTTATTTGAGAGGGAGGGGCTGTGTGTGTCCCTAGGGGTGTGATTCTAACTGTGATTGGCTGTGGCTTCAACTGTATGCAGAGTGATCAATGGATCTACATAGTAGATCCATGTGATCAGCTCTCATACAGAGAGGAGAATGACAGGCAGCTTGTTTACACAAGCTGACTGACTTTCTCCCTCTCCCCCGCCGATCGCAGAGTGGCCGGCGGCGATCGGGTCCGCCGGTCACACGCGCGGGGGGGTCCGTGACCACGCGGGAGCGGGAGCGCGCCTCCGGCGGCGCGTGCTCGCTCCCTAAACCCTCACAGGCGAGCGACGTAGACCTACGTCACTTTGCCTGTGAGGGGCTGACCGCCGCCGTAGATAGTCGTGCGGCGGTCGGCAAGTGGTTAATGAAGCTTAGCAAATGCCCTGTGTGTGTGATGATTTTCGATTTTTTTTTTACCACTAGCTCTGCTAAACCCCCACTCAGAAGTAACCCACAGCTCAGCTGATCCCCTGCTCAGTAGTATTCCCCAGCTCTGCTGATCCCCAACTCAGTAGTAATCCCAGCTCTGCTGATCCCTCATTCAGTAGTAACCCACTGCTCTGCTGATCCCCTTCTCAGTAGTAACCCACAGCTCTGCTGATCCCCTGCTCAGTAGTACCCACAGCTCTGCTGATCCTCCACTCAGTTGTAACTCCCAGCTCTGCAAATCCCCCACTCAGTAGTAATCCCCAGCTCTGCTTATCCCCCACAGCTCAGCTGATCCCCTGCTCAGTAGTAATCCCCAGCTCTGCTGATCCCCAACTGAGTAGTAATCCCTGGCTCTGCTGATCCTCCACTCAGTGGTAACCCACAGCTCTGCTGATTCCCTGCTCAGTAGTACCCCCAGCTGTGCTGATCCCCTGCTCAGTAGTACCCCAAGCTCTGCTTATCCCCTGCTCAGTAGTACCCCCAGCTCTGCTGATCCCTCATTCAGTAGTAACCCACTGCTCTGCTGATCCCCTGCTC
This sequence comes from Pelophylax lessonae, assembly GCF_965119305.1. Lineage (NCBI taxonomy): Eukaryota > Metazoa > Chordata > Amphibia > Anura > Ranidae > Pelophylax > Pelophylax lessonae. The sequence goes on from NW_028119980.1 coordinate 18,182, forward strand.
AGTAGTAACCCACAGCTCTGCTGATCCTTTGCTCAGTAATACCCCCAGCTCTGGTGATCCTCCACTCAGTTGTAACTCCCAGCTCTGCAAATCCCCCACTCAGTAGTAATCCCCAGCTCTGCTGATCCCCCATTCAGTATTAACCCCCACCTCTGCTGATTGACCACTCAGTAGTAACTCCCAGTTCTGCTGATCCTCTGGTTTGCTGATACTCATCTCTCTCTTCAGCTCCCCCTTCAGCAGAGGCCCAAAAATATAAATTTACCTAGCAGCCTTGCCAGGAGGGTGCTACATACACTCAGTGAACACTTTATTAGGTACATCTTGCTATTATCGGGTTGGACCCCCTTTTCCCTTCATTCTTGGTGGAGGTGTTGGAAACTTGCTCCAAAGTGACATGATAGCATTACACAGTTGCTGCAGATTGGTTGTCTGCACATCCATTATGCCAATCTCCAGTTCCACCACATCCCAAAGGTACTCTATTGGATGAGATAGAGAGAGCTCTCCCCTCTTGTACCTCACTCACCAGAGAGCTCTCCCCTCTTGTACCTCACTCACCAGAGAGCTCTCCCCTCTTGTACCTCACTCACCAGAGAGCTCTCCCCTCTTGTACCTCACTCACCAGAGAGCTCTCCCCTCTTGTATGTAACCAGCATTCACAGCAACCAGTATCTGAGACAGCAGACCTAAGATCCACATCCGGCGCCAATCCTTTTCCTTTTTTCCTTGTGATACATGCGAAAACATAAAAATCAATATCCCATAGTGCAGTGCTGTATGGTTCCTTTATTACAAGCACATCGCAAAACACTTACATCAAGCCGGCCTTTGTACAGCATGAAAACACAGGAAGCCTTAGGACCTGCTTCCTGTTCTGATTGGTCGGGAGGAGAAGCAGGAAGAAAATAGCGAATGTTCATCTGCTAATGTGGCAAGGGGGTGGGCTCTGCGCCCCGAGCCCAACCTTTTGGAAACCAATTAGAGCCGCCAGGCACCAATCACGTGCTTCAAAAAAAATAAAAAAAACCTTGTAGAACTCGTCTGGCGCCCGACATGGAGATTAGGGGCTAAGGTATAGAGATTAGGGGGCGGGTGGCGCTCCTGCGCCCCTTTATGGACCAGCTGCCGCTGATTAGTAGTATAAAAAAAATAAAAAAATTTCAGTGTATATATATATATATACCATAGTTTGTAGACCCTCTGGGGTTGATTTACTAAAGGCAAAAAAACTGTGCACTTTGCAAGTGCAGTTTCTCCAGAGCTTAGGAAATGAGGTAAAACTTCACTTTGCAAAGAGTACCCAATCATGTGCAAGGAAAATTAAAAAAAAAAAAAAACAGCATTTTTGCTTGATTGGATGATGGAAGTCAGCAGAGCGTCTGCACATTTGTGAAGCTCTGGAGCAACTGCACTTTACAAACGCTGCACGATTCTGGATAAAATGAGAATCGCAATTTCTTTTATTGCTTAGAATAAAGATCACCATTCTCTCACAATTCTGGGCGTAATGTCGCATTGTACAAAAAAATTGAGCTAACTTAATTGTTTAGTTTTTTTTTTTTCTAATTCATTATAGTGTATTTTTTCCCCAAAAAATTGCATTTAAAGGCCACCGTGCAAATACTTTGTGACATAAAATATCGCAACGACCGCCATTTTATTCCCTAGGGTCTCTGCTAAAAGTTATATATATATAATATAACAATAATATTATATATATATATAATACATATATATATATATATATATATATATATATATATACACACATATATATATATATACACAAATATATATATATATACACACAGCCGTACTGGGTGCGAGGATGGCCGAAAAGTTAGAGGGGCTTTTAAACTAGGGAATGGGGGGGAGGGTACAGATGTAGAATTAGCCAGTGGAAAGCAAGATTCAGAGGGCAGAAATGGGGGCATTAGCGGTAGGGTGTTCGGAGCTCCTAAACCCAGGGTGGGTACGGGGAAAAATCAAGAGAGTAGCCTAAAAACATCAAATGAGGATAAATGTAACCGATCTAAATTACGAGGCTTGTATACCAATGCCAGAAGCCTGGCCAACAAGATGGGAGAGCTGGAGCTGCTGATGTTTGAGGAGGACTTAGATTTTGTGGGGATAACTGAGACTTGGTTTGACAGCTCTCATGACTGGATGGCGACCATTCAGGGGTATTCCCTTTATCGCAGAGATAGAGAAGGTAAAAAAGGGGGAGGGGTATGTTTGTATATTAAGAACAGTATACAGGTAAATATGAGGGATGATATTAATAATGGAGCTATGGACGAGGCAGAATCCCTATGGGTAGAGCTTCAAAGGGAAGGCACGGTGGGGAAGGTAATATTGGGCGTATGCTATAGGCCCCCCAACCAGAGTGAGGAGGGGGAGGCGGACCTCATGTTACAGATAGGATTGGCAGCAAGGATGGGAAATGTCATTATAATGGGGGACTTTAATTATCCGGATATAGACTGGGCAGAAGGAACCGCGCACTCAGCCAAGGCTAGGCAGTTTCTAAATATTTTGCAGGACAATTTCATGGGTCAGATGGTGAATGCACCGACAAGAAACAATGCGGTACTTGACCTACTGATTACCAACAATGCAGACCTGCTCACGGATATAGAAATACGGGAAAACTTAGGGAGCAGTGACCATAGGTCAATTGGTTTCAGTATTAATTACAGTAATAGGAAACACAAGGGTAATATTAAGACGCTGAATTTCAAAAGAGCCAATTTCCCTAAACTGCGCTCACTGCTAGAAAATATAAAATGGGATAGAACCCTGGGAACAAAGAACACGGAGGAAAAATGGGAGTGCTTCAAGAGCATACTTAACAAGGGGGTGGGCCAGTGCATTCCACTGGGAAATAAATTTAAAAGAACAAAACTAAACCCTGGGTGGCTAAACTCCAACATAAAAATGTATATTAGAGCTAAAGAAAAGGCCTTCAAAAAATACAAGACTGAGGGGTCAGTGGCAGCATTTAAGCATTATAAAGAGTGTAATAAGAAATGTAAAGATGAAATCAGGGCGGCTAAAATAGAACACGAGAGACATATAGCGGAGGAGAGTAAAAAGAACCCCAAGAAGTTCTTTAAGTATATAAACAGTAAGAAAGCGAGGCCAGAACACATTGGCCCCATAAAAGATGATAAAGGAAAAATGGCCACTGAGGACAGAGAAAAGGCGGAAGTGTTAAATAATTTCTTTTCTTCAGTCTTCACAAAGGAATCGGGGGTCTACACTAACCCAGCTTGTAAGGCCGAACTAAATAATACACCTCAGGAAGTGCCGCCATGGCTAACAGAAGATAGACTTAGAGCTAAACTAGAGAAGCTTAACATAAATAAATCCCCGGGACCGGATGGCTTGCACCCGAGGGTTCTTAATGAGCTCAGCCAGGTGATTGCCAGACCATTATTCTTGATCTTTAAGGATAGTTTACAGACGGGTATGGTGCCAGCTGATTGGAAAAAAGCCAACGTGGTACCAATATTTAAAAAGGGGCCGAGATATATCCCGGGTAACTATAGGCCGGTCAGCCTAACATCTGTAGTCTGCAAATTATAGGAGGGGATGTTAAGGGACCACATACAAGACTTTAGTAATGAAAACGGTATTATAAGTATTAATCAGCACGGATTCATGAAAAATCGTTCGTGCCAAACCAATCTATTAACCTTCTATGATGAAGTGAGCTGCCACCTAGATAAAGGTAAGCCTGTGGATGTGGTGTATCTGGACTTTGCAAAGGCCTTCGACACCGTTCCCCACAAACGCTTACTGTACAAACTAAGGAAGATAGGTATGGACCATAAGGTGAGCACCTGGATAGAGAACTGGCTCCAGGGGAGAGTACAGAGGGTGGTGATTAATGGGGAGTACTCGGATTGGGCGGGTGTGGAAAGTGGGGTCCCCCAGGGTTCTGTCCTGGGACCAATCCTGTTTAATTTATTCATAAATGATCTAGAGGAGGGGATATCTAGTACAATCTCAGTATTTGCGGATGATACTAAATTAGGCATGCCAATATCTTCTATGCAGGATGTGGAAACCTTGCAAGCGGACCTGAACAAAATAACGGAGTGGGCAACTACATGGCAGATGAGGTTTAATGTTGAAAAATGTAAAGTAATGCACTTGGGGGCCAGAAACCAGAAAGCAAGCTACTCGCTAGGGGGGGAACCTCTGGGTGAGTCTAGGATGGAAAAGGACTTAGGGGTACTGGTAGACAACAGGCTTGGCAGTGGCATGCAATGCCAGGCCGCAGCAAGCAAAGCCAACAGAATACTGGGATGTATAAAAAAGGGGATTCACTCCAGAAATAAAGAGATTATTCTCCGGCTCTACAAGACTCTCGTCCGGCCACATCTGGAGTTTGCTGTCCAGTTCTGGGCACCGGTCCTCAGAAAGGATGTGCTGGAACTGGAGAAAGTCCAGAGAAGGGCAACAAAAATAATTAGGGGGATGGAGGACATCAGCTATGAAGAAAGACTACAAGCCCTGAACTTATTCTCTCTGGAGAAGAGACGATTGAGGGGGGATATGATATCAATGTACAAATAATGTACTGGCGACCCGAGCATAAGGAACAAACTATTCAGAGAAAGGAGATACAATAAGACACGTGGCCACTCACTAAAACTAGAGGAAAGGCGGTTTAACCTTAAAGTGCGTAAGGGGTTCTTCACTGTAAGTGCGGTAAGGATGTGGAATTCTCTTCCACAAGCAGTCGTATCAGCAGGGAGCATTGATAGTTTCAAAAAACTGTTAGATGGACACCTTAAAGACCACAACATACAGGGGTATACAATGTACGGCTAAAAGCAAACACACACACACATCATAGGTTGAACTGGATGGACTGATGTCTTTTTTCAACCTCACTAACTATGTAACACATATATGTATATATATATATATATATATACACACACACATATAGATATATATATATATATATATATATATATATATATATATATATATATATATATATACAGTGGGTACGGAAAGTATTCAGACCCCCTTAAATTTTTCACTCTTTGTTATATTGCAGCCATTTGCTAAAATCATTTAAGTTGATTCTTCTTCCTCATGAATGTACACATAGCACCCCATACTGACAGAAAAACACAGAATTGTTGACATTGTTGCAGATTTATTAAAAAAGAAAAACTGAAATATCACATGGTCCTAAGTATTCAGACCCTTTGCTCAGTATTTAGTAGAAGCCCCCTTTTGATCTAATACAGCCAGGAGTCTTTTTGGGAAAGATGCAACAAGTCTTTCACACCTGGATTTGGGGATCCTCTGCCATTCCTCCTTGCAGATCCTCTCCAGTTCTGTCAGGTTGGATGGTAAACGTTGGTGGACAGCCATTTTTAGGTCTCTCCAGAGATGCTCAATTGGGTTTAAGTCAGGGCTTTGGCTGGGCCATTCAAGAACAGTCACGGAGTTGTTGTGAAGCCACTCCTTCGTTATTTTAGCTGTGTGCTTAGGGTCATTGTCTTGTTGGAAGGTAAACCTTCGGCCCAGTCTGAGGTCCAGAGCACTCTGGAGAAGGTTTTTGTCCAGGATATCCCTGTACTTGGCCGCATTCATCTTTCCCTCGATTGCAACCAGTCGTCCTGTCCCTGCAGCTAAAAAACACCCCCACAGCATGATGCTGCCACCACCATGCTTCACTGTTGGGACTGTATTGGACAGGTGATGAGCAGTGCCTGGTTTTCTCCACACATACCGCTTAGAATTAAGGCCAAAAAGTTCTATTTTGGTCTCATCAGACCAGAGAATCTTATTTCTCACCATCTTGGAGTCCTTCAGGTGTTTTTTAGCAAACTCCATGCGGGCTTTCATGTGTCTTACACTGAGGAGAGGCTTCCGTCGGGCCACTCTGCCATAAAGCCCCGACTGGTGGAGGGCTGCAGTGATGGTTGACTTTCTACAACTTTCTCCCATCTCCTGACTGCATCTCTGGAGCTCAGCCACAGTGATCTTTGGGTTCTTCTTTACCTCTCTCACCAAGGCTCTTCTCCCCCGATAGCTCAGTTTGGCCGGACGGCCAGCTCTAGGAAGGGTTCTGGTCGTCCCAAACGTCTTCCATTTGAGGATTATGGAGGCCACTGTGCTCTTAGGAACCTTAAGTGCAGCAGAAATCTTTTTGTAACCTTGGTCAGATCTGTGCCTTGCCACAATTCTGTCTCTGAGCTCTTCAGGCAGTTCCTTCGACCTCATGATTCTCATTTGCTCTGACATGCATTGTGATCTGGAAGGTCTTAGACAGGTGTGTGGCTTTCCTAATCAAGTCCAATCAGTATAATCAAACACAGCTGGACTCAAATGAAGGTGTAGAACCATCTCAAGGATGATCAGAAGAAATGGAAAGCACCTGAGTTAAATATATGAGTGTCACAGCAAAGGGTCTGAATACTTAGGACCATGTGATATTTCAGTTTTTCTTTTTTAATAAATCTGCAACAATGTCAACAATTCTGTGTTTTTCTGTCAGTATGGGGATTTTAGCAAATGGCTGCAATATAACAAAGAGTGAAAAATTTAAGGGGGTCTGAATACTTTCCATACCCACTGTATATATATATATATTTTTTTTTTTTATATATATATATATATTTATTTATATTTATTTATTTATATATATATTATAATATATATATAATATTATTATATAATAATATATATAATGTTTGCGGGTTATAAGTAATTTCCTAACAAAAAATACTGATTTTTATTTAACTCGTAAGCAACAAGTGTCAGAAAAAGGCTTGGTCTTTAACGCCTTGCCGACCAGCCGCCGCAGATATATAGTGGCAAGTCAGCAGGTTCCAGCAAAACAATGTACCCGTACGTCGCTTCGTGAGGGGCGTGCGCCTTTTAGCCAGAGCGGAAGCTGATCTGCGAGGCCGGCGGCCATGATCGCTCCCTGTGGAGACAGAACGGCGGTCTGCTGTTGTAAACACGGCAGACCGTTGTTCTCTCAGGCATCACAGGGATCCTCCTATGTAGGAACACAGGTCTCTGCGTTCATTCCATAGGCCCATCCCCCACATATTTAGAAAACACCCCCTAGGCACACATTTAACCCTTTGATCACCCCTGGTGTTAACCCTTTCCCTGCCAGTGTCATTATTACAGTAACAGTGCATATTTTTAGTACTGATTACTGTAGTAATGTCACTGGTCCCCCCAAAAGTGTCAAAAATGTCAGTTGGGGGTCCCATCTGTCCGCCGCAATGCCACAGTCCCACTAAAAATCGCAGATCGCCGCCATTACTAGTAAAAAAAAATGACATAAATCTTTCCCCTAGTTTGTAGACGTGATAACTTTTGCGCAAACCAATCAAAATACACTTATTGGGATTTTTATTTTTTTTTTACCAAAAATATGTAGCAGAATACAAATTGGCCTAAAATGACGAAAAAATTAGATTTTTAACCACTTAAGGACCGCCCGCCGCAGTTATACTGCAGCAGGCAGCCCCTCCTGCACAAACCGACGTAGGTATACGTCGGTCGCAGCCTGCAGCTAGGGGGCGAGCGCACGCTGCAACCGGTGTGCTCCCACCCCAACTCGACAGCGGAGACTCTGATGCACGGGGCAGGGGGCTCCGATTGCGCCTGACACCCGCGATCGCTCCCCGCTGAGAGAGAAGGACGGTCGGTTGTTGTAAACACAGCTGACCGTTCTTCTCTCTGGAATAATCGCAGAGCGCCTGTGACCCTTCTATATAGGATCACAGGTCTCTATGATCATTTCACAAGCCCCTCCCCCATACAGTTTGAATCACTCCCCTAGGCTCACATTTAACCCCTTGATCACCCACAATGTTAACCCCTTCCCTGTCAGTGTCATTAGTACAGTGACAGTGCATATTGTTAGCACTGATTACTGTAGTAATGTCACTGGTCCCCACAAAAATTTTGAAAATGTCAGTTAGGGGTCCGATCTGTCCGCCGCAATGTCGCAGTCCCACTAAAAATCGCAGATCACCGCCATTACTAGTAAAAAAAAAAAAAAAAAACAATAAAAATGACATAAATCTTTCCTGTAGTTAGTAAATGCAATAACATTTGCGCAAACCAATCAAAACAACACGTATTGTGATTTTTTTTACAAATGTGTAGCAGAAAACAAATTGGCCTAAACTGAAATTAGATTTTTTAATTTTTTTTGGGGAATGTTATATAGCAGAATGCGAAAAATATTGTTTTTTTTTTTCAGAATTGTCGCTCTTTTTTTGTTTATAGCGCAAAAAATAAAAATCGCACAGGTGATCAAATACCACCAAAAGAAAGTTCTATTTGTGGGAAAAAAAAGCTGTCATTTTATTTGGGTACAGCGTCGCACGACCGCGCAATTGTTCATTAAAGTAACGCAGTGCCAAATCGCAAAACATGGCCTGGTCATTAAGGGGGAAAATCCTTCCCATCCAGAAGTGGTTACATTTTTTTTTTTTATGGGGAATGTTATATAGCAGAAATTGAAAAAAAAAAAAAATATATATATATTTCTTTTTTTTCGGAATTGACACAATTTGTTTGTTTATAGCACGAAAAATAAAAATCGCACAGGTGATCAAATACCACCAAAAGAAAGCTCTATTTTTGGGGAAAAAAGGACGTCAATTTTATTTGGGTACAGCTTCGCACGACCGCGCAATTGTCAGTTAACCACTTTAGCCCCGCTCACATGGAGGCTACTGCGGCAAAGTGCCGCGATCCCGTCCAGCGACGTAGACCTACGTCGCTGGACTCCGCCCCTTGTGGGCGGCGCTCGCGCGCCGCCGAAGGCTCGCTCCCACTGTTTTCATTCACAGCGGGAGTCGGGCCAGGGGAGGAGCAGTGGCGATTGCCGCTGCTCTGCCCCGATCGTCGGGGATCGAGTCTGGAGATCCGCCCGCTGTGTGTAAACACAGCGGGCGGATCTCCATAGTGACAGGGAGTGACAGATTGCCGGGTTCAGCATAGCTGGACATCCGATCTGTCCTTCTGTCACACAGTCACCTCCCCCCCCACACGTCAGTAAGCACCAGGCATACATTAACCCCTCCCTCTCCAATAAAAATAACCCCTTCCCTGCCAGTGTCATTTTTACAGTAACAGTGCATATATATAGCACTGATTACTGTAGAAATGTCACTGGTACCCCCAAAAGTGTCAAAAATATCAGTCAAGGGTCCGATCTGTCCGCCGCAATGTCGCAGTCCCGTAAAAAAATCGCAGATCACCGCCATTACGCGTTAAAAAAAAAACACCAAAAATGACAGAAATCTTTCCCTTAGTTAGTAAACGCAATAACTTTTGCGCAAACCAATCAAAATACGCTTATTGTGATTTTTTTTACTAAACATAGGTAGCATAAAACAAATTGGCCAAAAATTAAAAAAAAAATTTGATTTTTACATTTTTTTGGGGGGGAATTTCATATAAAAAAATGTGAAAAATATTGTTATTTTTTCAAAATAAATGCTCTTTTTTTGTTTATAGCGCAAAAAGTAAAAATCGCACAAGTGATCAAATACCACCAAAAGAAAGCTCTGTTTGTGGGAAAAAAAGGACGTAAATTTCGTTTGGGTACGGCATCGCACGACCGCGCAATTGTCAGTTAAAGTCGCACAGCGCCGAATCGCAAAAAGTGGCCTGGACAGAAGACAGCAAAATCCTCCGGTGGTAAAGTGGTTAAAGTAACGCTATTCCAAAAAATGGCCTGGCCAATAAGGGGGAAAACCTTCCGGTTCAGAAGTGGTTAAGGTGGTAATTAAACTCACTCGGTGCCCTATCTGCATTATATCAGTCTCAGATCCTGTGTGATTATTATGTATCCTGGTTTAAAGGGATGAGGTGACAACCATAGCGAAGAGGGACCCGAGAAGAGGAGGATCCAGGCTGCTCTGTGCAAAACCAACTGCACAGAGGAGGGAAGTGTCACATGTTTATTATTAAAAAAAAAAAAAAAATGAGACTTTCAAATTACTTTAATGTGTTTTTTTTTTTTAAATTTGATTCATGAAAGCGTCTTTTTTTTTTTTTAAATGCGTTTGAAAAATTGCTGCGCAAATAGCATGTGACATAAAAATTTGCAATGACCGCCATTTTATTCCCTAGGGTCTCTGCTAAAAAAATATATATATATATCATTTTTGGGGGTTCTGAGGATTTTCTAGCAAAAGAATTATGATTTTTCCATGTAGGAGAGGAGTGCCGGAATTTGCCCGGTATGGAAGCAGTTAATGTGTTAAAGCTCATAGGAGGTGTTAATGGTTGGGGTTACATCTACTTTAACCACATCCTGCCCGCCCTATAGCAGAATGACAGCCGGATTGTGGTTGTATTATCCTGACCGGACGTCATATGACGGCGGCAGGATAATACAGCTCTGCGCGCCCCCCGGGGGCGAGCAGAGCGGCGATCGGTGATGCGAGGTGTCAGTCTGACTCCCTGCATCTCCGATCTCCGTAAAGAGCCTACTGACGTAGGCTCTTTACCATGTGACCAGCCATGTCCAATCACGGCTGGTCACATGGTACACAGGAAGAGCCGTTGATTTGCTTTCCTCAGTATGTACCTGACAGGCACGAGTAAAGGAGCGCCAATCGGCGGCTCCTCTTACGGGGGGGGGGGGTCGGCACTGGTAATCAGATCATTGATTACCAGTGCAGACCCTCGGGGGGGGGGGTGCCACTAGAACCACCAGGGATGCCCACCCATGACCCCAGAGATTCCCACCCATGACCCCAGGGATGCCCACTATGGCCACCAGGGATGGCAATCAGGGCTCAGGGAGCCCCCCATTGCCCTCCCCATCAGTGCTTCCCCCCAGTGCCCTCCCCATCAGTGTTGCCCACAAGTGCCTATCATTGCAATCTATCAGTGCCGCCCACCAGTGACCATTATTGCCCACCAGTGCTGCCTATCAGTGCCCATTAGTGCCCATCAGTGCCGACCGTCAGTGCCGCCTATCAGTGCCCACCAGTGCCGCCTATCAGTGCCCATCAGTGCCACATATCAGTGCCCATCAGTGCCACCTATCAGTGCCCATCAATTCCGCCTATCAGTGCCCAGCAGTGCCGCCTATCAGTGCCCACCAATGCTGCATATCAGTGCTACCTATCAGTGCCACATATCAGTGCCTATCAGTGCCGCCTATCAGTGCCACCCCATCAGTGCCCCCTCATCAGTGCCTGTCAGTGCAGTCTTATCAGTACTCATCAGTGCAGGGAAAAACTTATTTATTTTTTTTACAAACAAGGTTTCTCTTTATTGAAAGAAGACCAAGTAAATACAGAATACAACAAGTGTGTAGCCATTGGCCACCATGAGAAACAGTCGGTGGGAACATACAAAAGAAAAAGAAAAAAAAAATTGCAGGCAGATTAAACAATACATCAGTAAGCGTGGGGAAACACAGTACAAGAAAATCATGACAACTCATAAAAGACTACAAGCACCAGAGTAGAGTCATCAGACTTCAAGCAAAAGCACAACCAGAACATGAAAAGCTAAGGCACCTCATCCACCCATGGCTGCCAAATCTTTTCATACTTGCGGGGGCAGTTTCTATTAATGTAGGTGAGTTTATACATGGGGAGATCCCCGTTCACCAGGGCCACCCACGCCGTCAGCGTGGGGGGGGGGGGGAGGGGGAACCCCAACGCAGTACAATCTCCTTTCTAGCATAGTACAATAGTAAAGAAATCAACAGTCTCGAATATTTAGAACGTTTAACCTGATCCGGGATGCCCAGTAGTGCCAGCTCAGGGGCACACGTAACAGAGAGTTTGCGGCGAGTGTTCAGTAGGTCAAACACCGCGCCCCAAAATTCCGCCACCCGTGGACATGTCCAGAACATGTGTAGGTAGGATCCTTCAGCCACCAGACATTTAGGGCAATTAGGCAAGCGCTCGGGGTACATTCCGTGCAGTCTCGCTGGAGTGAAATAAACTCTATGCAGAAATTTAGTATAAATAAGTTTGTCTCTGGAGGCAATCAGCGAACCCGGCCCCTGACTCAAACAGTCATCCCAGCCCTCTCTATCCAGAGTGGGTATATCCGAAGACCATCGATGCCACAAACGCTGCAGGGCAGGAGAGTCTGCAACGAGTAAGGTGGAATACAGGGCAGACAGCGGCTTGGGGAGCTCGGCCTGCGTAAGGACATCCCTTAGGCGGTCCGTCTAAAGGACTGGAGTAGTCGGGAACTGGCGCGGATCGCATGGCGCAGCTGAAGGTAACGGAAACCTATCCAACGGGGGAGGTCAAAGGAGCCACGCAGGTCCTGTAGCGTGCGCAGCGTGCCAACTGGCATTATGTCCCTCAGTCTGCGGACACCGCGATCGGCCCACACCTGCGGGTCAGGAAGCATCCGCAAATGAGGGAACGATGGGTTGCCCCACAAGGGCTGATAGGGGGACCACGTATTGGGCTGCGTGAACCGCGCCCCAGCCGCCTTCCAGATCCTAAGGGTAGTCTTGGTAGGGAGGGGAAGAGACGGGTAGGCACCCGCGCCCTGGTAGGGCAAGTTGCCAAGAGCCGCCAGGGAGCCCAGACAGGCAGCCTCAAGACACGTCGCCGCATTCGATCGGGAACACGCAAACCACCAGTGGACGGTGACCAGGACAGCTGCCCAAAAGTAGAATTTAAAATGCGGTAGGGCTAAGCCCCCCTAAAGACACGGGCAGCTGCAGGGTCGACCGCGCCAACCTAGGGTGAGAGCCGGCCCACAAAAAAGAGCCAATGCAGGCGTCCAGGTCGCAGAAAAAACTGGCCGGAATCCACACCGGGGATTGACGAAAAACATATAGGAATTTAGGCAAGAAAACCATTTTGATAATATTGATACGGCCCAACAGGTTCAGCGGTAGGGACCCCCAGCCCGTGCAGCGCTCGCGAAGACGGTCCAGGATAGGGGTAACATTGCGAGGGAGGTAATCACCATTGTTTTTGGTGATGCGGATCCCCAGATACTTAAAATCGTCCACCCACAGCAAGGGAGAAGGAGGCGCCAGAGCCCGCGCATTCGAATTCGAGAGGAAACAATACCGACTTGGACCAGTTAATACGGACCCCTGAAAATCTGCCAAAAGGCTCAAAAATGGCCAGGGCAGCCTACAAGGACGAGGACGCATCCGCCAGATAAAGCAGAGTGTCATCGGCGTACAGGGACACCTTTTCCTCAAGGGAGCCTACCCCCCAACCACGGACGGCCTCTGAGGAACGAAGCAGGGTCGCCAGGGGTTCCAGCGCCAGGGCAAACAAACCCGGGGAGAGCGGGGACCCCTGCCTCGTCCCTCTACCAAGAGGAAAGGCATCAGAAGCGACACCAGTAGTGCGGACCCGAGCCGATGGACTATGGTAGAGCAGGCGCAACCAACCCAGAAAACGAGGGCCAAACCCGAAGCGACGGAGCACAGACCAGAAATACGGCCACTCGACCAAGTCGAAGGCCTTCTCTTTGTCTAGAGAGGCCACCACCCTCTGACCCGGGTTGAGATGTGAGGCAGAAAGGTTCAGATGCAGACGGCGGAGATTAATATCCGTCCCCTTCCCCGGCATAAAACCAGTCTGATCCACATGCACCAGGTCCTCGATGACTGAAGTCAAACGAATGGACAGAATTTTGGCCAAAAACTTGGCATCGGCGTTCAGCAGAGATATAGGGCGATATGAGGAGCAGTCCTCCGGGTCCTTACCAGGCTTGAGGATGAGCACTATGAGGGCCTCAGAGAAGGAAGCCGGCAAGGCATCAAGATCCATGAACTTACCCAATAGTTCCACCAGGCGAGGAGCCAGGGGTTCTTGGAACGTGGAATAAAATTCCACAGGGATGCCATCGGGGCCTGGGGCCTTGCCAGGCTGCATCCTCGAGAGGGCCGTCTGAACCTCCTCTAAAGTAATGGGGCCATCCAAGCGGTTCCTAGTTCCCTCAGCCAATTCCGGGAGTGAAACTCCAGCTAAATAACTCTCTAGGTCATCCTCACCATAATCTACCCTGGAAGTGTAGAGGGCATGATAAAAATCGCGGAAGCAGACATTGATGGCAGCAACGTCAAGCCACCACAGCGCCAGAGGGCGACCGGATCCGGCCAATGTGCGTAACGGGGGTCTGTTCCCTCGACAGCCAGGCCAATAGACGGCCATTTTTGTCCCCATGTTCAAAGATGCGTTGGGCCGTCGAGAGAAGGGACTTCTCCGTGGCAGCAGCCCTGCACACCGAGAGTTCCCGCAGCGCACGCTGGAAGGATGCATAATTCGCCGTAGGAAAAAACGTATTTATTTACAAAATTGTATAACATATACCACCAAAGAAAGCTCTATTTGTGGGGGGAAATGACATACATTTGGTGTAGGTACAGTGTTGCATGACCGCGCAATTGTCATTCAAAATGCAACAGCGCTAAAAGCTGAAGATTGGCCTGGGAAGGAAGGGGGTGAAAGTGCCCGGTATTGAAGTGGTTAAATACAGAATTCTCAATCAGCTGTCTCCTATCATGACATATGAGGATAATCATGTGAGACGAGGGATGAGTGACAGCTGACAGGCGATGGCAGAACTCTGAATGCTATGAATGGTAATGATGTGCAGATCATGTATGAGGTAGGAGCGCTGCTGCTGAGAATGGAATATTACATCTCCTGTATATCATACGAACACACGGAGGAGATCTTAGCGACGCGCCGGGGATTATTTACACTCTGCGTTGTTCTCATGTTGTTATTTGAGCTCGCTTTGCCGTTAGACGTACATTATGAACATTAAGGCTCATTCATCAATGTCCCAACGGTGCATTCCCAGCGATATGATAGAAAGGATCGCCGCTGCTCGCCGGTTAAGACAACACCGTTTTAGCGTTCTCAGGGCTGGGTTTATGAGAAGTGAATAAAATAAAATCGACGATGAAATAAATTGTGGCATTAGAAAAATAAAAACGCATATACAGTATCTCAGAAAAATAAGTACGCCCCTCACATTTTTGTAAATATTTTATTCTATCTTTTCATGTGACAACACTGAAGAAATGACACTTTGCTACAATGTAAAGTAGTGAGTGTACAGCTTGTATAACAGTGTAAATTTGCTGTCCCCTCAAAATAACTCAACACACAGCCATTAGTCCCGGTTCACACTACCGCGACCGCCTGACAAGTCGCGGTCCATTCTGTGCTACGGGAACGGTTCTAATAGGAGCGACTCAAGTCGCTCCGACTTAGAAAATAGTTCCTGTACTACTTCGGGGCGACATCGGAGCGACTTGCATTGACTTCAATTATGTGAAGTCCGTGCAAGTCGCGCCGAAGTCGCGGTGCACGCGACTTCACAGGTCGCCCCCGAAGTCGTGTCGCGGTAGTGTGAACCGGCACTTAATGTCTAAACCGCTGGCAACAAAAGTGAGTACACCCCTAAGTGACAATGTCCAAATTGGGCCCAGTTAGACCCAGTTAGACATTTTCCCTCCCCGGTGTCATGTGACTCGTTAGTGTTACAAGGTCTCAGGTGGGAATGGGGAGCAGGTGTGTTAAATTTAATGTTATCGCTCTCACTCTCTCATACTGGTCACTGGAAGTTCAACATGGCACCTCATGGCAAAGAACTCTCTGAGGATCTGAAAATAAGAATTATTGCTCTACATAAAGATGGCCTAGGCAATAAGAAGATTGCCAAGACCCTGAAACTGAGCTGCAGCACGGTGGCCAAGACCATACAGTTGTTTAACAGGACAGGTTCCACTCAGAACAGGCCTCGCCATGGTCAACCAAAGAAGTTAAGCGCACGTGCTCAGCGTCATATCCAGAGGTTGTCTTTGGGAATAGACGTATGAGTGCTGCCAGCATTGCTGCAGAGGTTGAAGGGGTGGGGGTCAGCCTGTCAGTGCTCAGACCATACGCCGCACACTGCATCAAATTGGTCTGCATGGCTGTCGTCCCAGAAGGAAGCCTCTTCTAAAGATGATGCACAAGAAAGCCCACAAACAGTTTGCTGAAGACAAGCAGACTAAGGACATGGATTACTGGAACCATCTCCTGTGGTCTGATGAGACCAAAATAAACTTATTTGGTTCAGATGGTGTCAAGCGTGTGTGGCGGCAACCAGGTGAGGAGTACAAAGACAAGTGTGTCTTCCTACAGTCAAGCATGGTGGTGGGAGTGTCATGGTCTGGGGCTGCATGAGTGCTGCCGGCACTGGGGAGCTACAGATCATTGAGGGAACCATGAATGCCAACATGTACTGTGACATACTGAAGCAGAGATCCCCTCCCTTCAGAGACTGGGCCGCAGGGCAGTATTCCAACATGATAATGACCCCAAACACCTCCAAAACAACCACTGCCTTGCTAAAGAAGCTGAGGGTAAAGGTGATGGACTGGCTAAGCATGTCTCCAGACCTAAACCCTATTGAGCATCTGTGGGGCCTCCTCAAATGGAAGGTGTAGGAGCGCAAGGTCTCTAACATCCACCAGCTCCGTGATGTTGTCATGGAGGAGGGGAAGAGGACTCCAGTGACAACCTGTGAAGCTCTGGTGAACTCCATGCCCAAGAAGGTTAAGGCAGTGCTGGAAAATAATGGTGGCCACACAAAATATTGACACTTTGGGCCCAATTTGGACATTGTCACTTAGGGGTGTACTCACTTTTGTTGCCAGCGGTTTAGACATTAATGGCTGTGTGTTGAGTTATTTTGAGGGGACAGTAAATTTACACTGTTATACAAGCTGTACACTCACTACTTTACATTGTAGCAAAGTCTCATTTCTTCAGTGTTGTCACATAAAAAGATAGAATAAAATATTTACAAATATGTGAGGGGTGTACTCACTTTTGTGAGAAACTTTTGTGCAAACCAATCAAAATACGCTTATTGCGATTTTATTTTTCAAAAAAAAAAAAAAAAAAAATCCCAAAGGTGATCAAATACCACCAAAAGAAAACTCTAATTGTGGGGGAAAAAAGAACATAAATTTTGTTTCGGTACATAGTTACATAGTAGTTGAGGTTGAATAAAGGCATCAGTCCATCCAGTTCAACCTGTACAGGTGTGTGTCAGTGGCCTGATCATTTCCCATAACCCTGAATGTTGATCTCTGAGATGCATGTCCAAGAGTCTTTTAAAAGTAGCCATACTTCCCGCACATTCTCACCACCCTTACAGTGAAGAACCTCTTACATAGCTTAAGGTTAAACCGCTGTAACGGACCGTTTCAGCAGACAAGGGGTTAAAATCCGTTTAGGCGATATGCCCCTTTCTGAGAGAGCAGGCACAGCTACTTGCAGGAGATCACACTCCCGAACTGGATACAATATAGCACTCCAACCTGGAACCTCACGAATAGCTGCTAGCAGACGAACAGGAGAAGCATACATCAGCTTACATTCCTAGCAATCGGTCTCCAACAGCATACAGTGAATCCCCCCAAGAACGAGACAAAGCTCCGTGTGGAAGGTCAAGCAGTGGTATGTTTATTGAGGGCTACCTGCCCCCGTATTTATACAGGTCTCCCACCTGGTGGACACTCCCATAGGGAACCAAATGGAACACTGTAACACAAACAGACATGTATCACATTACAGACTCCCAGAAGCAAAACATCCCCACAATGCATCCTGGCTTCCTCCCTTAGTAGACAGCCAGGTGAGCTCATTAACATGTTTATCAATAGTCTCAGTTAATCAGTAGACATTCCTCAGGAGGGGGCTGCTGGAAACAATCCCCCCCCCCTCTCTCTCTGCAGCTAGAACTAGTTTTCACAGCGAGACTCCATTACACGCATGGGGACCCAAATACAGTATTCTGCTTTAAAATATATAAAGTTACTTTTTATACACTAAACATAGACATGTTACATATCCCCAGATAGCTCAGGTCTGAGTGCACATTATTCGGTGAATGGCACTCAGACCCCATGAATACAGTTTAATTGCCAGGGAGTCAAAGTCTTTTAAAGTCTGGTCCATAGTCCAAAGGCAGCAGGCGGGCAACCATGCTCCTCCAATGCAATGTGGCGAGACTGGTCTCGTCACAACCGCCTCTCCTCTAATCTCATTATGTGGCCACGTGTCTTCTTGCACTCTTTGAGACAAAATAATTTTTTGCAGAATACATTTTCTTATTTTATTTTATTTTCTGCTATAGCTGCTGGTTTTCAAGCTTGACCCCCAACCGTGACACCAAACTTTGTAGATCGGGTGGGTGTAGAAGCTGCCTGCCTCTTATCCTCATTGTCTTGTGTAGCACTGCCCCCTAGAGGACTGCTGAGAATTACACTTTCTGGATTCCCTGGGTTACCCTTAGCAACTGGTAGCAGACAATTTGTAATCTCAGTCAATAATCAGTCCAGGGGATCTTGTTTTTGTGATTTTATTTAGAACGTGGATAGGAGAAGGGATGAGTGCGATACTCCAACTAGCAACTATTCACAGTATTTGAGGACAACTGACTTTAGGATGCGGCAATGCAACTGCCTCTGCCACTGGAGTGAAGATATTTTAAGTGCTCCTGCTTGCAATTCTCTTCAGGGTTCTAAACCTGGCACCCCCTTTCCCTCTCACTGTGTGCTGACACCCGTCCACTGACTCTAGCCTCTGGAGTGGTCCCCTTCCTGGGCAGACCCCTGGGCAAGTCCCTCTGTACTCACGGACACTGTTTTTCCAGAGTCACCTTTGCCTCCAACTCCACCAGTCAGCCTATTCTGGACCTCTGGATTCAGCCACACATTCTAGTACATCAGGCCAACTGTCTGTGTCCACCATCCACCACTACAAAATAGGAGACAGCCGTCACCCTCCTTCTGGGACCTGGCTTCCCGCCCAAAGACCCCTACCTCATGTGCTCCTGACTTTATATATCCCACCCCACAATGCACCGAGACTACTGTCTGTGCCAATCTCGGGGATGGTAACTTTTTTGTCATTGGCAGGGTTTCCTCCACTGTCCAATGTGACTCTACATTGGACACAGTGGGGACACGCCCTCAGCCCAAATGAATCACACATTGAGCACATGAAGCAGGCCTAACTACTGATCAGGCTCCCCTGATAAGCAGGCAGAGCAGAACTATGCTTTTCCTAGCACCTATCTAGGAGGGTGCTACATCCACCCCCCACCAAAAATGAGCCATGTCCCTATTGGCTTTGGGGAAGCCACCCCCTATAACTAGAAATCATGCCCCCTGATAAGCAGAGTGCATCTATGTTTTGCCTGCTGCTCTCCTGATAAGCAGGCAGAGCCAGGCTACATTCTTTAAACTAGCACCTGACGAGGAGGGCGCTACACCTGTTACAATACTATTGGATGGCAACGCCAATTGAATAACCTTGTGAGTCCAGTACTATTTTTATGTTTTCCCAAGATTTTGAATCTATTCGCTCATCATTAATGGTCAGGACAGTAACGCGCTACTGCTTTCTTCTGCAAAGATTCATTGACTCGATTGGCTGCCCCTTGTATTGTGACCCGCACTATAAACCTGCTGCAGTATGGCTGGTACGGGTGACACACTTTTATATTGCGACAGATATTTATAGCTCAGGTCCCAAGACGCCTGACTGGCTGGATTTGCATACAGGTTTGGCATACAAATAAGGCCGAGTACAGCCGCCATTAGCCTGTTTCCTGGTCTGGTGTGAAAGCAATTCTTCCCATTCACGAAGACACCTGTGCGCGCTCATTGTTCATATCTCAGACAATCTGGACGAGTTGCACCCTGGGACAACCAAAAAAATTAACTGTTCTTTGACGATTCCTCGAAACTTTATACTAACCACATCTTTGTGTCATTGAGTCACAGCTGGATCTGTGAAGGATCCCAAGAGACCAAACAATTTATATTTGTCGTGGAGCCAAAAAAAAAAATTGAAGCCATCCATCTGCTGCAGGGCCACTTCATCAGCGAAGACACTTGACAGAATGTCATAGCCTTGTGTTATTATAGCTGTTACCCGAGGTGTTTCAAAGCAGGTGCTGCCTCTAATTACCTCCGACTTTTTTTTCCCAATGAACGAAGAGCTCCCGAGACACTCGCCGGCCTGCGTGGTGCGCCAGCCCCACAACGGCGATCATCTGTTCCAAATCTGATTTAATAGTTTTTATTTGTTTATGATATTCATGGCAAGGTGCGACACGGTAAGTAGCATGTTCCCAAATTTTTGTGTAACCGCTATTCAATTTCTCCATAATGATGACTTATTCTGCTATCTGAACTGGGGACAAGCACACGTGTTCTGGGCTAAATGAATATAAATGGTCCCACAACTGCCGGCTTAGATGGATTAGTGCGGAGAATTTTCTAAATGTTGCAGTAATTGGGCTGTGAGCCACCAAAACAATCATATAAATTGGGAGAGATAGATAGATAGATAGATAGATAGATAGATAGATAGATAGATAGATAGATAGATAGATAGATAGATAGATAGATAGATAGATAGATAGATAGATAGATAGATAGATAGATAGATAGATAGATAGATAGATAGATAGAAAGATAGATAGATAGATAGATAGATAGATAGATAGATAGATAGATAGATAGATAGATAGATAGATAGATAGATAGATAGATAGATAGATAGATAGATAGATAGATCAAGGTTGGAAGAAGGGGTGGGCAGAAGGGACGGCTGCTCCCTGGGCGCAGCATGTATCGTAGGGGTGGGGGTGTCGCAAATTCCTTCTACCATAAGGCTGACAGGATTAGTGACAGCGGCATCACTACTTCTAGAAGCCCAGTGCTGGAAGTGGCAAGGAGAGGAGAAGAGAGCCAGGAGGAGGTGTGGGCTGTGCTTTCTCTCTACCTCCACCTCATCAACTCGCACATAATGAAGTGGGGCGCATATTGGCATCTTTGCCCTGGGCACTGGATGATCTTGTCCCGGCACTGAGATAGATAGATAGACAGACAGACAGACAGGCTGAACTATCACCATAGCAGCCCATGCAGTGGCTATGAGACCCAGGTAGGGTCTCTGAGATGAGAAGTGGTCGGCTAAAGGAAGAGATATGGAGATATGGGATGTGGTGGTCCAGGAAGTTCTGAGTGGTTCAGTCTTCTAGGGACTGGCTGGTAGTCACTGTGGCAGTTTAGGTGTCCACTGAAAAAAAAAAGAGGTAGATAGGAGAGCCCTTATAGGGTAATTAGTTGACCCAGGAATGCTAATGACCTCAAAAAGGTTGGACAGTAGGGAAACCCAATGGGAAGGGGGATGTCAAACTCTATTTTATCGCAGGCCACACCAGCAATATGGTTGCCCTCAAGGGGCGGGTTGTATCTGTTATAGTGTTTTGTCTGAGTGTTCTCCAATAAAGTTACTTGTTGATGATACCAGAGGTGTGCCACCCTCCTATTCAACTGGCATAGAATTGTATTATTTTCATGATCATTATAAGCAGATGTCAAAAGCACCCCACCCTGCCTTGCATCAGATGTCAAGAGCCCCCCCCCCCCCATACACTGTCAGAGTCCCCCACTCTCCCTTACTTCATAGTGTACCCCCCTTTATCATGAAAGAAAGAAAGGAGAGAAGGGCCTCCAAATGCAGCCTATAAACACGTTTAATTATTAAAAACAAATGCCAAATGGCAGTTCACCATACCCCACTGGTGACATCATCCCGCCAACGCTGCGAGTCACGTGTGCACTCAGGTGCCATCTCGTTAGAACAGAGCCGGCTTCCTCATCTCCTCTATGGCCCTGGTGGCCCCTCAGTGGGCAAATTCCACCTGATGTACTGGATCTACCTACACTGTAGAGCCTTTTTTCATACTGTTACCAGTGAGTTGCCATTTGGCATTTTTTTTATAATTATACATGTTTACATTCTGCATTTAGGGGCGCTTCTCTCATTTCTTCTTTTTCATGTGTGCACAGAGAGTCTGTTTCTGCTCTCCTGAAACGCTGGGCTAATGTCCTATAGACTTTCACATTTATGGACCTTGCTACTTTTATGGACTTGTTATTAATCCTTAATCTCGTATACTCTTGCATTGCGTAAGGCATAATACCTGTTGGCACCTACTATCCCCTCTTTATACCACCTTTACCATGTGCTGCTGCTGGGAAGAAGCTGGGAGGGGGGGGGGGGGTGCTGGGAAGCAAAAAATGCAGGGTCTGGAGGACTGGAGGAGGACTGGAGTCAGCTGCCAGGGTCTGCTGAAGGCTGAGACCAGGGGGGTGGGGATAAGGAGATACTGCAGCTGCACAGGGAGGCACATGATCTGTAGGATGTGTTCTGCCCTCCTCTCTGCTGCTGACTGCTGGGACCGGGGAGCAGAGACAGGGCCGGCCCTACCTTGGGGTTTTTACAGTGCCTTGTGAAAGTATTCGGCCCCCTTGAACTTTGCGACCTTTTTCCACATTTCAGGCTTCAAACATAAAGATATAAAACTGTAATTTTTTGTGAAGAATCAACAACAAGTTGGACACAATCATGAAGTGGAACAAAATTTATTGGATATTTCAAACTTTTTTAACAAATAAAAAACTGAAAAATTGGGCGTGCAAAATTATTCAGCCCCCTTAAGTTAATACTTTGTCGCGTCACCTTTTGCTGCGATTACAGCTGTAAGTCGCTTGGGGTATGTCTCTATCAGTTTTGCACATCGAGAGACTGAAATGTTTGCCCATTCCTCCCTGCAAAACAGCTCGAGCTCAGTGAGGTTGGATGGGGAGCGTTTGTGAACAGCAGTTTTCAGTTCTTTCCACAGATTCTCGATTGGATTTAGGTCTGGACTTTGACTTGGCCATTCTATATGTTTATTTGTGAACCATTCCATTGTAGATTTTGCTTTATAAACAAGAAAAAAATGGGGGAGCAAACCCTGAACATGTATATCTAAAGCCAGTGCAGCTATGGACCAAGCAACATGTATATTAAAAAAGAATAGCGCACACATGCAAAATAAATGACTATCAAATATGGAGACAATCCATAAATAAAAATGGGGATTTAGTCCCACCATATGGCCATATCGTGCTCAAGCCCACCACTGCGTCAATGTACCCCATTATCAGTGGGTCCTACACTATCCATAAAAAAGGGGTGAATCCAGCCTCTCTAACCCTTGGAGACAACACTCCTTGCTGGGGTAGATGTGCTAATGCACTACAAAGGACTCCTCCTATATCTACTTGATAGTGGACTCTGATAGAGTACAGGTGTGTGTGGGGGGTGGGATGCTCAACCGCAGAAGTCTGGTCAGACCGAATACATAATAAACAAGCAAAAAATGGGGTAGATATAGGAGGAGTCCTTTGTAGTGCATTAGCACATCTACCCCAGCAAGGAGTGTTGTCTCCAAGGGTTAGAGAGGCTGGATTCACCCCTTTTTTATGGATAGTGTAGGACCCACTGATAATGGGGTACTTTGAGGCAGTGGTGGGCTTGAGCACGATGTGGCCATATGGTGGGACCAAACCCCCATTTTTATTTATGGATTGTCTCCTTATTTGATAGTCATTTCTTTTGCATGTGTGCGCTATTCTTTTTTAACCACTTTACCACTAGAGCATTTTGCAGTCTTACGTCTGGGCCACTTTTTGTGCTTCGGCACTGTGCGACTTTAACTGACAATGGTGCGGTCATGCAATGTGGTACCCAAACAAAATTTACGTCCTTTTTTCCCACAAACAGAGCTTTCTTTTGGTGGTATTTGATCACCTGTGCGATTTTTATTTTTTGCGATATTAATAAAAAAAGAGCGAAAATTTTGCAAAAAAATGACATTTTCAACTTTGTCTTTTAAAAAATATCCAATATACTCAATTTATGTAATTTTTTTTGGCCAAAATATATTTAGCTACTTGTCTTTGACAAAAAAAAATTCAATGAGCGTATTTTTATTGGTTTGCGCAAAAGTTATAGCGTCTACAAACTATGGTGTAAATACTGAAATTTTACACAGCTTTAATTTCTGACTGCCTATCTCATTTCATGAAGTGCTAAAATGGCGGGGCAGTACAAGACCCCCCCAAATTACCACTTTTTGGAAAGAAGACATCCTAAGGAATGTTCTGAGGGGCATGTTGAGCTCATTGAATATTTCATTTTTTTGTCTCAGGTGTTTGAAAAATAACTAAAAAAAAATTTTTTTTTTTTTACACAAAGTTGTCATTGAAATGATATATTGCTCACACATGCCATGAGTATATGTGTAATTACACCCCAAAATATATTCTGCTGCTTCTCCTGAGTACAGGGATACCACATATGTGAGACTTTTTGGGAGCCTAGCTGTGTACAGGACCTCGAAACCAATCACAACCATCAGAATTTCAAAGGGCGTACATTTTTCATTGCATTTTTTCTCTACCTATAACAGTTTAGGAGGCCCTGAAATGTCAAGATACCACAAAACCCCCCCAAATGACCCCATTTTGGAAAGTAGACACCCCAAGCTGTTTGCTGAGAGGCATGGTGAGTCCATGGAATATTTTATATTTTGCCACAAGTTTTGGGAAATATATTATTATTATTTTTATTTTTATTTTTTTACACAAAGTTGTCACTAAATGATATAATGCTCACACATGCCATGGGTATATGTGAAATGACACCCCAAAATACATTCTGCTGCTTCTCCTGAGTACAGGGATACCCCATGTGTGAAACTTTTTTACAGTCTAGCCGAGTACAGGTCCCCGAAAACCAACCCCCACTTTCAGGCTTTCCAAGGGCGTAAATTGTTGATTTCACTCCTGACTACCTATCACAGTTTCGGAGGCCATGAAATGCCAAGACAGCACAACCCCCCCCCCCCCCCCAAATGACCCCTTTTCCGAAAGTAGTCACCCTAAGCTATTTGCAGAGAGGCATGTTGGGTGTTTTGCAGATCTCACTTTTTGTCACAAAGTTTTGGAAATTGAAAAAAGAGGGAAAAAAATGCATTTTCCTGTTTTTTCTTCATTTTCCAAAAAAAATGAGAGCTGCAAAATACTCACCATGCCTCTCAGCAAATAGATTGGAGTGTCTACTTTGCAAAATGGGGTCATTTGGGGGGGTTTGTGCTATCTTGGCATTTCATGGCCTTCAAAAGTGTGATAGGTAGTAAGGAGTGAGATCAACAATTTACGCCCTTAGAAAGCCAGAAGGTGCGGATTGGTTTTCCGGGTCCTGTACGCGGCTAGACTGCCAAAAAGTCTCACACATGGGGTATCCTTGTACTCAGGAGAAGCAGCAGAATGTATTTTGGGGTGTCATTTCACATATACCCATGGCATGTGTGAGCATTATATCATTTACTGACAACTTTGTGTAAAAAACAAAACAAAAAAAAAACAAATGGTCATTTTCCTGAAACTTAGGGCAAAATGTAAAATACTCCATGGACTCAATATGCCTCTCAGCAAATAGCTTTGGGTGTCTACTTTCCAAAAAGGGGTCATTTGGGGGGTGTTTGAACAGTCCTGGCATTTTAAGCTCAATTTTAGCAACACATAACCCACTCTTCTAACCACTTGAAAACCAAGCCTTTTCTGTGACTTTTTGTCTAGATGAAAAAATATTTTTTTTTACAAGAAAATTACTTTGAACCCCCAAACATTATATATTTTTTTAAAGCAGAGGCCCTACAGAACAAAATGGTGGATGTTGCAATTTTTTTTTGTCACACGGTATTTGCGCACACATTTTCCAAACGCAATTTTTGCGTAAAAAAAAACACTTTTTTTATATTTAATGCAGAAATACACTATATAATTCCAAATTGTTTGGTAAAATTTAAAAGATGATCTTATGCCGAGTTCATAGACACCTAACATGACATGCTTTAAAAATTGCGCACGCCCGTGCCGCGGCAACAAACTACGTACGGTTTTAAAAGCCTTTAAAAGTCTTTACAGGTTACCACTTTGGACTTACAGAGGAGGTCTACTGCAAGAATTAGTGCCCTCGACCTGGCGTTCGCGGCGATACCTCACATGCATGGTGCAATTGCAGTTTACATATGACACTAGACCAACGCTTGTGTGCGCATTTGCGCGCAAGCACAGGGGGACAGGGGGGCTTGATTTTTTTTTATTTGCTTTTCTATGTTATTTTGACACCTTTTCTTTCATTTTTTTTTTTTTTTTTTATCATTTTTATTGTTATCACGGTGAATTTAAATTTCCCCTATGATAGCAATCTGTAGTACTCTTTTTAAAAAAAATTGGGGTCTTTTAGACTCTAGATCTTTCCTCTGACCTTAACGCATCTGACCACACCAAAATTGGTGTGATAAAATACTTTCCCAATTTCCCAATGGCGCTGTTTATTTCTGGCGAAACAGAAGTCATGAATTGCTCGTAGCTTCCGATATCTTAGGCCATAGAGATGATTGGAGCCATGATCTGGGTAGATCAGAGCTCCCGTGCTGGACTACAAAAAACACCCGCTAACTCCCCAATACCCACACCCACTTAAACTATATACAAAACACACTACTCGTCTTGGAGTAAAAATGGCCGACATGGCCTTTTATTAAATAACAAATATAAAATTATGAAATAACAATATAACAATAATAATAATAACAATAACCCAGATCTATGTTTGTGGTCCTTGACAGTACCATGTAAAAACCAACTTCTGTGTCTGGGTCACCATTTGGCTTGGTCACTTCCCCAGCCGCTAAGCACCGCCTCGGGGACTAACACAGCCGACCCAGACACCCCACCTGTACAATTTAGAGGACGCCATACCTCGGATGGGTCCCCACCATTTTTCCCAAACAACAGTTTGCTGAACCCCTGTCAAGGACCCCAAACCGCCAACTTCAGCAGCAAAAATATAACACACCCCAAAAGCAACAACCCCACTGACAAACCAAAAAAGGGGCGGGAGGAAGGGACTTTTCTTCCACGCTTTCTCCTTCAGGATTGACCTGACCCCTCCTACCCTGGACCTATATTTCAACCTCTCCACCCCCTGCCTGGACAACTGACCAATAAGGTAAGTGCCCCCCTGTTAGCCCACCTACTTTTGTCCCCCACTTGACCTTTACTGCACGCTTCCCTTTCTCACCCATTCATGTATGCCCTATGCCTAGTCCTTTCTCTCCTGTCGCCGGGCATGTCTTTCTCGTCTCCAATCAGCTCTATGGTTAGATAATTGAACCACCGGCTGAACTCTCGGGTTAACCGGTGGGACAGGAGAGCCCGAGAAAAACCACGGAAGGCTGCGGAAGGCGGCGGGGGGGGGGGGGGTATGTAAAAGCAGTCTAGTGGCCAATTACCTGCTAGGATTGCTTTTACATGTAAGCCGACCGCTGGCTGTAAAAAACGATACCAAGATGATGCCTAAATCTGCAGGCATCATCCTGGTATAACCACTCAAAGTCCAGCAACGTACCAGTACATTGCTGGTCCTTGTTTGGCATATAGGTTTTTTTTTTTCATGCAGCCTGTGGGCTGAACGAAAAAAAAGAGAACCTATCAGAAATCAGCACAGGAATAATGCGTAGTATTACTCATCATTAACCGCCCAAACAACCACCCACTGAATTTAATGATGGGTATACACGGCACTATCCACGTATACCAAAATAGGATTTTAACTGCAGTGCTGAAATCAGAAAATCACCACAGCTGCTATCAGCAAAGGTATCCATATATGCTGAGCGCAAACACTGTTTGTGTCAGAATATATAAAATCAATGTCATGGTAGCCGAAGAGTACCTGCAAGAGAAACAGGTCACAAAAGAATGAAAAACATACAAAGGACATTAAAAGTACATAGGAAGTGTAGAAGAACATTAAAAATTACTGAGACGACAACTATTTTTGGCTTTTATGTATTTTTTTTTTTTCTTCAAACGTCGAGTTCCAGGTTCCAGGTTCGGGTCTCTCAAAATGACGATAGCCATCGAACATCTTTTGAGACCCTGTGTAAATGTGCCCTAAACTGTGCCGTGCTGTACCCTACGCTAATAATCCACTAGTGTGTGGTAGTGACGGAAACAGTCACCGTGGCAAAGACCAGGTCGGTCAGGACAGTCGGGACAATAATTCCGGGTGTCACGCCTAAATCCGCGCTTGCTGCAGACACGGCATCTTTTTTGGGGGTATCGTTTGGTAGGGGTACTCGGGAGGTATTCCGGAAAATGCCTCTCATGCAGCCGGCTCACTGCATCTGGTTGGGGAAGTTGGGCAGGAGCACCAGCTGGATACAGGAGGGCTCTGATTATCTCTTCTTGGAATTGAAAGAAGGATAATGTTCCGGCAGACGCTTTGTATAAGACAAAAGCGTTGTAAACAGCCAACTGAAATAGGTATACAGACACTTTTTTGTACCAGCGTCTGGCCTTACGGGCAATTAAGTACGGTCCCATCATCTGGTCGTTGAAGTCCACCCCTCCCATTTTACGGTTATAGTCGCGGACACAGAGGGGCTTCTCAACAACACCAGTGACCTTAGAAATTTGGACTGCCGTGTCTGGGTGAATGGAGGACAGCACGTAAACGTTTCGTTTGTCCCTCCACTTCACTGCAAGCAATTCCTCGCACCTCAAGCAGGCTCTCTCCCCCGAGCTCAGTGGGGCATTTACTAGCCGTTGGGGGAAGCCCCGGCGATTAGATCGCACGGTGCCACAAGCGCCAATTTGCAATTGAAAGAGGTGTTTAAAAAGTGGCACGCTTGAATAGAAATTGTCCACGTACAAGTGGTACCCCTTTCCGAATAAGGGTGACACCAAGTCCCAAACTATCTTGCTGCTGCTCCCTATGTAGCCTGGGCAGTCGGGGGGCTCCACAGTGCTATCTTTTCCCTCGTAGACACGGAAATTAACTGTATAGCCTGTGGCCCTGTCACAAAGCTTATACAACTTGACCCTGTATCTGGCACGCTTGCTGGGGAGGTACTGTTTGATAGCAAGGCGACCAGTAAACTTAATCAGGGACTCGTCAACGCAGACATCTTGTTGGGGGGTAAACAAGGCTGCGAACCGCTGATTGAAGTGGTCTATGAGGGGCCGAATTTTGTGGAGCCGATCATATTCAGGGTCTCCCCGAGGACGACAGAGTTCATTGTCGTTGAAATGCATGAACCAAAATATTTGTTCGTATCGAATCCTGGACATAGCAGCAGAGAACACGTGCATTTGATGAATTGGGTCAGTGGACCAATATAACCGCAATTCATTCTTTCTTGTAATGCCCGTGTTGAAGGAAAGGCCCAGATAGGTTTTAAACTTCTGAATCGTAATAGGATTCCAGGCAAATGGTCTGGCAAGGGGTGAATTTGGGTTGGCGGCGATGAATTGTTGAGCGTACAAATTTGATTGGTCCACAATAGATCTGTAAAGATCTTCAGTGAAAAACAGCTCAAAAAAGTTTATGGGATTAAAACCAGCTGTTTCCACTTGGATTCCGGGTTGGGCGGTGAATGGGGGAAGTACTGGCGCTGTGGAATCTGTGGGCTGCCATTTAGGATATGCCAGCGCTTCAGGGAGGACACTATGGGCTCTACGGGCCTGTCTTCGGATACGCGGTAGCTGCGGGCCACTACTCATGCTAGCCACCGCACCAGCTTCAACTGTACTCAGGTGACTCGCCACGTCACCAGGTGATACTGCAGTGCTGGTTGAAGGTCCAGGATGTACTAGGCCGTTCGTGCTTTCCAGTTCACGAGAAGTGTGAGCGGCACTAGTACTGGCACTCTGCTGCATACGAGAAACCCCCGGTTCTTGCAAGTCAGCAACTCCAGAATGGGGTCGGGTACGCCTGACCCTAGCAGGGACCCCTCTGTCGGAGCTATCTGTCAGGGAGCCGCTGCTGTCATCTGGTTCGTATACTGACCCTGATTCTGCCGGTGAGGCTTCCCCATCGCTCTCACTTGACATGGTCATTATACTGTATATAGCTTCATCACTGTACGAACGTTTGGACATTTTGGTAACTAAATTTACCTGTACAGTGATGCGACTACTAGGTAAAAAAAGCACCTGGTTGTCGAGGACTATTTGGTCGCTACAAAAAAAAACTGCTAGTGCTAACAGAGATCAGGCCTGACTAACGCAGCGGTTTTGTGTGATTTGTGTTTTTTGGAAGTGTCAGTAATCTATTGATTACTACACTTGCCTGGGTAAGGTGGTCTGGGCAAGGGGGCTAAACGCAGGTGCTAGCAGGAATCAGTGCTGGTTGTGCAAACACTGCGTTTTGGGAACACTAAATTATGAGGACACTAGTATAGTTCTGATCAGATCAGATATTGATCTGTTCAAACACTATACTAGTAACGGTGGTGTGTGTGTGTTAGTGTACTTGACTCTGACGCTAAGTAACGGTGGTGTAGTGGGACCCTGACGCTAACTAGCTAGCCTAAGTTGTGTCACCCGTGACGCTAATACAGTGATCGGTAATCACTGTATATAGTGAACACTGTGACAGGGAAGTGAAGGGGTTAAACTGGGGGAGATCAAGGGGTTAAACCTTTATAGAGGATAGATGGCGGGTGGCCTAAACCTATTCGGGCCTAGCGCAAGCGTAAATTAGGGTCACAAGTGACACTAAATACAGTGATCAGTAGTTATCTGATTTACTGTATATATTAGTGCACTGTGTTATAGAGAGTGAAGGGGTTAACTGGGGAAGATCAAGGGGTTAAACCTTTATAAGGGATAGATGGCGGGTGGCCTAAACCTATTTGGGCTTAGCGCAAGCGTAAATTAGGGTCACAAGTGACACTAAATACAGTGATCAGTAGTTATCTGATTTACTGTATATATTAGTGCACTGTGTTATAGAGAGTGAAGGGGTTAACTGGGGAAGATCAAGGGGTTAAAAGTTTTTTAGGGGATAGGTGGCGGGTGCCCTAACCCTGTCTGGGCTTAGCGCAAGCGCAAATTAGGGTCACTAGTGACACTAAATACAGTGATCAGTATTTACCTATATACTGTATTTAGTGCACAGAGTAATAGGGTGTAAAGGGGTTAACTGTGGGTGATCAAGGGGTTAAAACTTTATTAGGGGATAGGTGGCGGGTGCCCTAACCCTATTTGGGCCTAGCGCAAGCGCAAACTACGCTCACAAGTGACACTTATACAGTGATCAGTAAAATATCTGTATACCACTGTATATAGTGTTCACTGTGAGGGGTTTTGGGGGTGATCAGGGGGTGATCAGAGGTGATGAAGGGGTTAAATGTACCTATGTGAGGTGTGTCAGTGTGCTGCTTGGTGGAACTCACGTTTTTGCTGTGTCTCTGTCTTCTCCTGGAACCGAAAGGGCTCCAGAAGGGACAGTGACATCACTTCCCCTGCCTGTGTTTACATTACACAGACAGGGGAGAGTTAACCATTGGCTGGGACCGATCGCCAGACACTGACCAAAAATCATTGGTCAGTATCTGGTGATTGATCGGTTCCCAACCGAATCCGATCAGAATCGGCACCCGCAGCGCGCGGGAGTGCACTCTGGGAGCCGAGAACGCGCCGACGTAGGTCTACGTGACCAGACGGGATCGTGCCACTTTGCTGCAGTACTATTCCAGTACTCAGCGGTAAAGTGGTTAATATACATGTTGCTTGGTCCATAGCTGCACTGGCTTTAGATATACATGTTCAGGGTTTGCTCCCCCATTTTTTTCTTGTTTATTATGCATTCGGTCTGACCAGACTTCTGGGGTTGAGCATCCCACCCCCCACACACACCTGTACTCTATCAGAGTCCACTATCAAGTAGATATAGGAGGAGTCCTTTGTAGTGCATTAGCACATCTACCCCAGCAAGGAGTGTTGTCTCCAAGGGTTAGAGAGGCTGGATTCACCCCTTTTTTATGGATAGTGTAGGACCCACTGATAATGGGGTACTTTGACGCAGTGGTGGGCTTGAGCACGATATGGCCATATGGTGGGACTAAATCCCCATTTTTATTTATGGATTGTCTCCATATTTGATAGTCATTTCTTTTGCATGTGTGCACTTATCAGGTATCAAGTGCTGGAGGCCAATGGAGAGAGGGCTTCCCTTGCAGCTAAGTGCCAAACTCCCCTGGAGATGAGACAGGAGGAGTTAGGCCCAAAGTCGCACAGGTCGCCTGCAGAGTTGCTTGCAGAAACGGGTTCAGGAATACCGCTGTGGTGCTGCGGGGTTACTGCAGGCAGGTGGCACCTGTGAGATGAAGCAGGTACTTAGGATCGCTGAGACAGAGGGTGGTTGATTCAAGCCGAGGTTTGATGCCAGGTGGGTAGCGGAGGAGACAAGGTCAAGTGGTAGCCAAGGTCTGGACAGGTAGCAGGCAGAGGAGATCCGAGGTCAAAGTCAGGAAGCAAGCTGGAGATGGAGGTGTAACAAGCCGAATCAGGAACCAGGAATCACAGGAAACAGGAAACAGGATGTTGGTAGAAGCTGAAGATCAAACAGCACTTAGAGAAGGGCTGGCTTCCTTATAAAGGCCCAGGTAAGGGGCTGACAGAGTTGCTGGGTCCTAGAGCCCTTCTCCTATTCTGACGGACACTGGGTCCTAGAGCCCTCCTGCTATTGGTACCCTGACAGTGCCCCCCCCCCAATGGGCAGCCTCCGGATGCCCAACCGGGCCATCTTCCTTGGATATCTGGCATGAAATTCCCGAAGGAGTCTAGGGGCATGAATGTTGATCTTTGGTTCCCAAGAGCTTTCTTCGGGTGGATACCCCTTCCATTTGATCAGATATTGGATTTGCCTGCCTTGTTTCCTGCAATCCAATATTGACTCCACCTCATATTCTGTTTCTTCACCAACAGTTACTGATGGTGGAGGAAGTTCCACTCTCCCAGGAAATGGATCTGGAATGGCCGTTTTTAGGAGAGAGGCATGAAAAACTGGGTGAATCCTATAAGAATCCGGTAGGGATAATTCAAAAGCCACTGGGTTTACCTCTCGTTTAATTGGAAACGGACCAATGTATTTAGGCCCTAGCTTCTTCGATGGGCAAGGCAGTTTCAGATTGGCCGTAGACAGCCATACCTCATCCCCAATTTTAAAGGAGGGATTCCCCCTGCGTTTCTTGTCAAAAAATGTCTTGTAGTCGGTTTGAGCCTTCAGTATACATTCTTGAAGGGTTTGATAGTTTTGCTGTATAAAAGCAAGTCTGTCCTAGACAGCAGGTACTGCAGTTTCGAATATAGCGTCAGGCAAGGCAAGTGGGTGGAATCCATAGTTGGCCCAGAATGGAGACTGGTTTGTGGCTGAGTGTAGTGAATTGTTATAAGCAAACTCCGCAAATGGAAGCAACGAGACCCAGTCATCCTGTGAAAAGGCTGAGAAACAGCGGAGGTACTGCTCCAAGGTTTGATTTGTACGCTCTGTTTGTCCATTGCTCTGAGGATTGTATGCTGATGAGAGGCAAAGTTCTATTTTCAGGGCATTACACAGAGCTCTCCAAAACTTGGAGGTAAATTGTACCCCCCGATCAGAAACAATGCTTCCGGGAAAGCCGTGGAGTCTCACAATTTCCTTGAGGAAGATGTGGGCAGTCTCAGTTGCTGAAGGAGTGCCTACCAAGGGTAGAAAATGGGCCATCTTCGACAGGCGATCCACCACCACCATAATGGCAGTAAAACCCTCCGAGGGCGGAAGCTCCACAATAAAATCCATTGAGATACCTTCCCATGGACGGTTAGGAATAGGTAAGGGTCTCAGTAGTCCCCAGGGCCTTGTCTTGTCTTCCTTGCTACGTAGGCACACAGAGCAGGATTTAACATAGGCTCTACAGTCTCGACTAAGGTTGGGCCACCAGAAGGACCGTTGGATGAGCTCACTTGTTTTACGAACTCCAAAGTGGCCGGCTAACTGGTGGTCGTGGTACGTCTTGAAGACCTGAAGCCTTGCCTCCTGAGGCACGAAGACCTTATCCTGGTGCCAGAGTAATCCATCTTGTTTCCTTAACGAGACCTGCTCAGATTCAGGGCATGAAGCAGAGGCTCGTTCAATGACCGATTTCAAGCTGGGTTGAATCAATAAAAAGTTCTGGGCTGAAAGAATAGTGCTCGGTGGAGCAGGTTCTGTGGATTCAGGGAACATCCGGGACAAGGCGTCTGCCTTCCCGTTCTTGGATCCTGGTCTATAGGTTAAATGGAAGTTGAATCGTGAGAAGAATAATGCCCATCTAGCTTGTCGGGGTCTTAGGCGTTTGGCGGATCTCAGATACTCTAAGTTTTTGTGGTCCGTAAAAATCATGATCGGGTGATTGGCGCCCTCCAATAGATATCTCCACTCTTCAAAGGCCACTTTAATAGCCAGAAGCTCTCGGTCACCTACGTCGTAGTTTCTCTCAGCCTGGTTTAATTTCTTAGAGCATAAGGCTACTGGGTGTAGTAGAGCTTTTGGGCCCGTCCGCTGAGAAAGCACGGCTCCCGTCGCCACTTCAGAAGCATCTACTTCAAGAACGAAAGGAAGCGCTGGGTCCGGGTGTTGCAGCACCGGAGCAGAGGTAAACAAGGTTTTGAGTTTTTCAAAGGCTACTTGGGCTTCCTGATTCCAGAGGAAACGGGTGTGGAGACGTGTGAGTTGAGTAATTGGGGCGATGATAGTGGAGAAGTCCTTAATAAATCTCCGGTAAAAATTGGCAAAGCCTACAAATCTTTGGACTCCCTTTCGGTCTGTAGGTGCAGGCCAGTCTAGGATTGCTGTGACCTTCTGGGGATCCATAGAGATTCCCCCAACGGAGATTACGAGGCCCAAAAATTGAATAGATTGTTTTTCAAAATCGCATTTCTCGGCCTTGGCATACAAACCGTGCCTGCGGAGGGTACTCAATACCTTCTTGACGTGGATTCGGTGGAGCTCGAAAGAGGGGGAGAAGATCAGGATATCATCCAGGTAAACGATCAGAAATAAGTCAAGGTATTCTCGGAATATATCATTGACCAGGTGTTGAAATGTTGCGGGGGCGTTGCATAACCCAAATGGCATTACGAGGTATTCGAAGTGGCCAAAGCGTGTTCTGAAGGCCGTTTTCCACTCGTCCCCCTCTCTGATGCGAACTAGATTATAAGCCCCTCTTAAGTCCAGTTTTGTAAATACCCGGGCCGCTCGAAACCTCTGGAACAACTCCGGAACGAGGGGAAGAGGATACCTATTCTTGATGGTAATTTTGTTGAGCTCCCGGTAGTCGATGCAGGGTCTGAGGGAGTGGTCTTTTTTTTCAACAAAGAAGATGCCTGCACCAGCAGGTGAGGAAGAGGGACGAATGAAACCTTTGGCTAGGTTCTCATCTATGTATTGTCTGAGAGCCTCCAATTCCACCTCGGACAAAGGGAAGATGCGCCCGAAGGGAATTTCCGCTCCAGGGAGCAATTCAATAGGACAGTCATATGATCGGTGTGGAGGCAAGGTTTCGGCTTTCTTTTTGTCGAAGACGTCAAGGTAGTCATGGTAGACTGAAGGGACTACTAGACTGGTGTCTGTTGCTGGTTGTATGGTCAGGCAGGTATGGGGGTTGGTTACCGTGGGGATACCGCAATGCTGGCGGCAGTAGCTGGATGAGAAGGTGACCTCCCCTCGGGACCAGTCCACTGATGGGTTGTGGGCTTGTAGCCATGGGATTCCAAGAATAGCTGGAAAAATTGGAGAACTGATCACATCAAAACAGAGAAGTTCCTGGTGCCCTGTGTCTGTGGTTGTGAGAATAGGGACTGTTTCTTGGGTAACAGGTCCTGAACTAGGTTGACTTCCATCAGCTAGGTGTATGTCTAGTCTTTGATCCTTGGTAGTCAGAGGAATATGCAGGTCTTTAGCCAGGTTGATGTCCAGGAAGCAGCTGCAAGCTCCAGAGTCAATTATTGCCCGCAGTTTGACCTCCCTTCCAGCCACCTGCAGAGAGATGGGGAGAATAATGTGAGTAGATAGTGATCCGGACAGCTGAAGATATGTAGGGTACAGGTGCCTGGACTTACTTGGCCGAATCGGACAGTTGCGAAGGTAGTGTCCTGATGCTCCACAGTAGAGACAGAGATTGTTTTGCCTCCTGCGTCCTCTTTCTTCTGGGGTTAAAGCGGGTCGAAGCAGACCAATCTGCATTGGTTCTATATTGGAGGTATTTAGAGGAGCAGCGGCAGAAAGTGTTGGAGCCGGGACCTTGGGCAGTACCCAGGTTGGCCGAAAGGTCTGAGAACGCTCAAAGCGTCGCTCCCGCAGACGCCTATCTAGCTGGATGGAAGTTTGGATCAGAGTCTCTAGCGTGGCGGGAGCTTCAGATCTGGCCAGCTCATCCTTGATTGTTTCAGATAGGCCTAAACGGAATTGATACTTCAAAGCTGCATCATTCCATCCGGTATCAGCTGCCCATCTACGGAACTCCCCAATGTAATCCTCTACTGGTCGTCTTCCCTGCACCAGGGAGTGAAGGGCAGACTCTGCGGTGACAGTTTTCTGTGGGTCATCATATAAAGTAGCCATGGCTTCAAAAAACATGGAGACTGAGTTCAGCACCTCATCCTGTCGTTCTAGGAGGTTATGGGCCCAGGATTGTGGTTCATCAGATAGAAGGGAGATGATGAACCCCACTCGGACAGTTTCTGAAGCGAAGGTCCTAGGTTGCAGGGCAAAGTAAAGTTCGCAGGCATTCCTGAAAGCTCTGAACCTCCGCCGGTCCCCTGAAAAACGCTCAGGAGTGGGAACTCTGGGCTCTGGAGAAGGCAGTACCACAGCGGGTGGAGCGGCAACAGCTGATGTGGAGGGCGCTGGTGTAGAGGCGGGGCTAGAGGCTTGGTTGGATTCGGTGGAAGTCATGGAACCTGTGAGGGCATGGAACCGCCCCTCAAGTTGGAAGTAACCCTCCTGCAGATTTTTGACTACTTGTGTCAGAGCCGCCATCTGCTGACATAGGGTTTCAAGTGCAGAAGCACCTCTCTCGGCCTCAGACATCCTGGCTGTTTGATACTATCAGGTATCAAGTGCTGGAGGCCAATGGAGAGAGGGCTTCCCTTGCAGCTAAGTGCCAAACTCCCCTGGAGATGAGACAGGAGGAGTTAGGCCCAAAGTCGCACAGGTCGCCTGCAGAGTTGCTTGCAGAAACGGGTTCAGGAATACCGCTGTGGTGCTGCGGGGTTACTGCAGGCAGGTGGCACCTGTGAGAGGAAGCAGGTACTTAGGATCGCTGAGACAGAGGGTGGTTGATTCAAGCCGAGGTTTGATGCCAGGTGGGTAGCGGAGGAGACAAGGTCAAGTGGTAGCCAAGGTCTGGACAGGTAGCAGGCAGAGGAGATCCGTTAAACAAGCCGAGGTCAAAGTCAGGAAGCAAGCTGGAGATGGAGGTGTAACAAGCCGAATCAGGAACCAGGAATCACAGGAAACAGGAAACAGGATGTTGGTAGAAGCTGAAGATCAAACAGCACTTAGAGAAGGGCTGGCTTCCTTATAAAGGCCCAGGTAAGGGGCTGACAGAGTTGCTGGGTCCTAGAGCCCTTCTCCTATTCAGACGGACACTGGGTCCTAGAGCCCTCCTGCTATTGGTACCCTGACAGCGCTATTCTTTTTTAATATACATGTTGCTTGGTCCATAGCTGCACTGGCTTTAGATATACATGTTCAGGGTTTGCTCCCCCATTTTTTTCTTGTTTATAGTTACATAGTTAGTCAGATTGAAAAAAGACACCCAAGTCCATCTGGCTCAACAAATAAAAAACAGTAAAGAAAACACAACTATACAATCCCATATACACGATCCTATACCCACAGTTGATCCAGAGGAAGGCGAAAAACCCCAGCAAAGCATGATCCAATTTGCTAGAGCTGGGGGAAAAATTCCTTCCTGATCCCCCAAAAGGCAATCGGATATTCCCTGGATCAACTTTACCTATAAATACTAGTACCCATTTATATTATAGCCTGTCCATATACTACCCTAGTCTGCCCATATACTACCCTAGCCTGCCCATATACTACCCTAGCCTGCTCCTATACTACCCAAATCTGTCTATATACTACAATAGCCTGCCCATATACTACCCTAGCCTGCCCCTATACTACCCTAGCCTGCCCCTATACTACCCTAACCTGTCCATATACTACCCTAGCCTGTCTATATTCTACCCTAGCCTGTCCATATACTGCCATAGCCTGTCTATATACTACCCTATCCTGTCCATATACTATCCTAGCCTGCCTTTTTACTATGCTAGCCTGTCTATATACTACCCTAGCCTGTCTATATACTACCCTAGCCTATCTATATACTACCCTAGCCTGTCTATATACTACCCTTCCCTGCCCCTATACTATCCTAGCCTGTCTATATTCTACCATAGCCTGCCCATGTTTTGCATTCCCATAATTTTAGGGTATGTTTAAAGGAGAAGCATGGTAAAGTTCATTTGGCCGCACATCTCCTGTGGGTCACAGGAGTGCATTTAGTTCTGCACTTCTGTGGCCCAGATTTAGGTGACGGTGGGCTGTCCCATTGCATGTGGTGTGAATGAACCCACTTGCACATTCGATAGGGGGGTGCGGGGGAGAAAAACCCAAAGGTTGAGCTGCATTTTGACTGTCCCTCAACCACTCCTCTGTTCCTGCAGAGGCTGTACATGTGCTGCCACCACGATGCTTTGATTCTTGGCTGCAGTAGAAATTATAGACTCTATCATGCTCGGTGGGCAGTACCACCCCCCAAGCGCAACTCATTCAAATGTATGGGCCGCTTTGCAACCGCCCGCGGTTGCTTCACAATTGTCTGGTCTTTAGGGGGTGATAACAGACCCCGTGGAGGGTGTTACTACAACTACTTCCTAAAGTCTTGTCTCATCTTCTTGTTCTGGGTGTCTTTTCATGGCTGCAAATTCTTCTCCCAGCGCTGCGGGTAGATGTTCTATCCTCGTTTGCCTGTCCATTATTTTTGGTCTGTCCTTGTTGTACGGAATCCTGTAGGAATAAAGAAAGATATAGTATAAGAATATGTCCATAAACAAGAAGAAATGTTCAGAATGAATAGCAGACTCCAACTAAATCTGTGTTTGATAGAAAACAGTCACTCGCCATCACCCCATTTGTTACTGCTACCAGCAGCCTCCGTTCTTTTACCTCTCCCCCATAGAAGAAATAATAGAGATGTGTTTAATCTGATTATGACCAGTGAGGGGCTTGTGCTGCTAAAGCCCAGGCAATGAGCACAGAAAACACAGCGCCTTGGTCTGATCAGCTGTCTGCCTACAGGTGGGGAAAAGGTTAATACAGTATAGAAGGTGGGGGCTCAGTGACAGTGGGTGATAACATGAAAGCGTGTAATGTAGAAAATAGAGAAAACCTATTAAGAATCTACAATGACTTACCTAGCAATCGAATGTAAAGGTGATGATCAGGTTTAGAAGATAGACTCCAGTTGTGTTGGCTAATATTATTAATATTGTTATTTTTAGAATTGTAAGCATCATGGAGCCTTTAGTGCCAGTGACTGAAGGCGTTGTGCTCTGTATATCTTGGCTTCCCAATTCATGGTCCCTTGTTTCAATCATTGGTGGACGCATTTTGGAGCCTTCAGTGTCATTGACTGAATGGGACGCGCTATCTTCATGTAGACTTCCTGAATCATAGTAAACATAGTCACTGTTCTTAGTCTTTGCTGGTGGAGACATCGTGGGGTCCTCAGTGTCATTGACTGAATGGGACGCGCTATCTTCATGTAGACTTCCTGAATCATAGTAAACATAGTCACTGTTCTTAGTCTTTGCTGGTGGAGACATCCTGGGGTCCTCAGTGTCAGTGACTGAATGGGGCGCGCTGTCTTCATCTAGACTTCCTGAATCATAGTAAACATAGTCACTGTTCTTAGTCTTTGCTGGTGGAGACATCGTGGAGCCCTCAGTGCCAGTGACTGAATGGGACACGCTATCTTCATGTAGACCTCCTGAATCATAGTAAACATAGTCACTGGTCTTAGTCTTTGCTGGTGGAGACATCCTGGGGTCCTCAGTGTCAGTGACTGATAGGGTCTCGCTTGGTTTATGTTGGTTTCCGTGGTGCTCCTTGACGGTCTCGGTATCAGCGGCCTCCAAAGTGGAATCTGATGAAACAAAAACAAAGGAAATTAGCTTAAATGTCCGAATAATGAACCCTAGAGTTGAGCAAACCAGGGTGCATTCATTAATATAAATCTACTCCAAATGACCCTGGTCCAATTGGTCATTAATCAAATCGAAACAATTTTAGTGCAGTTTTTTTATGGTAGACTCCAAATCTGAGGAGATTTTATAAAGCGTTTAAGGTATCTATGGATCGTTATTGATGCTTAGAATTGTGAGCCATGCCAGGTTGGGTATCTATTGACTGGATTCAGTCTCAGCTTTTATATCAGATGGTGAGACTTCATTCTGTTGTAGTTCACAGAATCTAATACGAGTTTTTATTTAACAGTTCAAATATTTTGCAAATTAAAAGTATCAACTGTCACCATTTTATCCTATAGGTCCTCTGTGCTTATAAATATGGCATGTTGGGGGGGGGGGGGGGGGGGGTAAGTGTATTTTTCAAATCAAGTTTTATAGAGAGATACACAGGAGATATAACGATACATCCACGTGTCATTACAATATGTTATACAAACTAAAGTAGAATATAATGCAGCTTTACAATCACTAGGTGCGTTGGCTGCATTAGTTATCTTTTTCAGGCTATTCCTTTATTTTATTTTATTTTCAGCCAATGATTGGCCAGTAACACACCTCCTGCCTTAGGGTGGCTACATTCATTCTGACACTGTATCTATGGAGCAGCAATGTAACAACCCTTGGACAGCAGTATTGTCAATCCCTATAGGTGTATAGTGTGAGAAGTGATGGTGAGATACAATGTATCAGATTGCAATGACCAGCCGTCTCCTGTGTTGATGACTTTTGGGTATAAGATGTGCGATTTACCTTCTATAAGGGAGAAAACTGGCAGGGAAAGGGTTAAAAGATTACCCAGCAGCCCACAAGTCCTGTGAGCTGTCCCTGCCCAGCCTGGTCCTGGTCTTCAGTAGACCCCCCCCCCCCCCCAACAGCAGGAGAGAACCCCCATAGAATAAACAATAAATCAAAACCTGTAACACTTACCAGTCACGTGAACGATGACCTTCTTGAATGGATGATGCTGGACGTTGTCTATGGTGATGAGGACCTCGTAGGTTCCGCTGTCCCTTTGCAGGACCGGGCTGATGACCAAGGAGCAATCCTCTTGATCTGAGCGGGTCAGATGCAGATGAAACCTTTTCTCTTGGTACTTCTGTAGGTTCAGAATGGAAGTGTAGGGACCGCCTCCTTCCGGAGTCCTTCCCCACTCAATCTCAACATTGGTTGCACCAGAGAGATAATTTTTGGTGATCACACATGGGATCACCAGTGTAGAGCCGGCTGTAACCTCCAGGCGGGTGAACAATGGCCGGGCATGAGCAAATTCTACACCAACAAGGTGTAGAAAGCAGAAAATAGCGAGCACTTTAAAAAAGCTCATTTTCCAAATTTGTCACTAAGAATGGAGAAAAGTGACAAAATAATAATAAATATCAGTTTATTCACTCAGCTACTCAGAAAGATATCTGAATATTCGCTTTGTAAATGGAATGAGAATTCTCAGAGCAGATCACACAGAGGTGTGTTCACTACAAGAGTCAAATCTCAACTGACACAGCGCCCTCTGCCTGCAGTCCCTTTTATAGCGATCTCAGCGGCAGTTAGGGCTGCACTCGACCGGTGCTGCGAATCGTGTTGGCAGTTAAATTTTTGCACTCTGCTCAATTACACTGCTGAAAAATCTTTGTTCAGTAAAATTGTTCAACACTGCATTACAAATAAAATGTCAATGAAGGGTTAACCCCCCCATGTTGTTTATCCCAATGTATGACTGTTGGGGAATTCCCGATTTCACTACATAGAGGTGTATGGGGGAGGGGGGAGGGGGGCTGGAGATGGGGGTTAGGACTGGATTTTATCTGCTTGTCTTCAATTTTTAAATCACACTGACCTCAGCTAATAATAGATCCAATTATTTTTTTCAGTTGACCAAAATTAACAGTCACTTGTTTGCATCCTGGTGTGAATTATATGACTCAGCTGATTTGATATATATATACAGTAGCTCACAAAAGTAAGTACACCTCTCACATTTTTGTAAATATTTTATTCTATCTTTTCATGTGACAACACTGAAGAAATGACACTTTGCTACAATGTAAAGTAGTGAGTGTACAGCTTGTATAACAGTGTAAATTTACTCAACACACAGCCATTAATGTCTAAACCGCTGGCAGCAAAAGTGAGTACACCCCTAAGTGACAATGTCCAAATTGGGCCCTAATTATCAATATTTTGTGTGGCCACCATTGTTTTCCAGCACTGCCTTAACCCTCTTGGGCATGGAGTTCACCAGAGCTTCACAGGTTGTCACTGCAGTCCTCTTCCCCTCCTCCATGATGACATCACAGAGCTGGTGGATGTTAGAGACCTTGTAAGGCCCCTTTCACAATTGTGCGACTTGTCCTCAGGCTTGGGACTGCAAAGTCGCATGACAAGTTCTACTCCATGATTTCCAACGAGTGCCATTCATATCTGTGCCACTTCAAGTTGCGGCGACTTCAAAGTAGTCCATAGACCTCAATATCACACAGGCATTTCTTCAAGTCGCATCAAAGTCGTGCGACTTTTAGGTGGGTCAAGTGTGAACGAGGTCTAAGACAGGAAGTGTGTTACTGGCAGGAATAATAAGGGAGAAAAAAATCTATAAATGTTTAATTTATTCGTATGCATTTATTTTGTGATACAGTATTTATTGTGTCTTTTTTTTTTTTTTTTTTTAGCGCTTCACTATTGGTCCGTGTATATTTGGAATGTATCTTTGCTCTAAGTGCTAGCAGTTTTTTTACTCTAGCGCTGTGTTTTTTTGCCCTTTTGAACATTTATTTATTTATTTATTTTTTATTGTATCATTTCTGATTTTGTCCATATGATGTCATTTTCTTAATTTTTTTTTTTTTTGTCTACAGAGCGTGCGTTTCACGGAAAATTGTAGCGCTAAATTCGGTCTGCAATTTCCAGATCAGACCAGTTCTGGATTCTGGACCAGAAGGATTTTCCCCTTAAAGCGGTAGTATCCCGCTTTTTTCCACTTTTAACTACAGGTAAGCCTATAATAAGGCTTACCTGTAGGTACAATTAATATCTCCTAAACCGGCAGGGTTTAGGAGATATTTGCACTGCATGCAGCCGCCCACGCGAGCAGCGCATGCGCTCTGAAGGTCCGGGGGACCTTAACCTTTCCTTGCCGGGAGCTTGCCGGAAAATGACTCCCGCGCACATGCACGGGAGTGACGTCATCGCGGCTCCTGCCAATCACAGCGCCGGAGCTGCCGAACCCGGAAGAGACGCAGAGGGATCATGTCAGCTCCCACAGCGGTGTCCGGGGGTCCGTGTCGGGGCTTCGGTCTAAGGTAAGTAATTCATAAAGAGCTAGTATGCAATGCATACTAGCTCATTATGCCTTTGGGCCCTTTCACACGAGCGTTCCGCATGTCCGTAAATCCTCCTATTTTCTCTTATGTCCTCCGACAGTCGCCGCCCCTCATATAGTCTTCACCAATGGGTATTGACTTCCGCTCCGCAAGAGTAGCTAGGCATAAGACTTGTTAGAAACAAAAGCTTTTAGCATAGACACACCCATGGGGGCTGTCCCACTGGTCAATGCCCCCCTGCAGTAAGCCATCCCAACTCAGTTTGTCTCTGCCTAGCGTTAGGAGTAGATAGGCTTCCCTGTGCTGGGGCTACAGTCTCAGCCTTCTAATCTTTTCTTTTGATTTTTATTTGCAAGAATGTCAGTTTTTTCTTTGCTTTACTAGCTGTTTATTTTGTCAGCTTTAGTTTTAGTCGGATCTTCGGATGAAGATGGATTATGAGAAGCTGGGAATCGGACTGGCCACCCTGGCTCTCCAGGGCAGAGGGTCAGAGGGATCCCCAGCCCGCCATCGAGCGTTCGGCTATGGTTCGCCCTGGCACTATGAACGACCCATCCCTGTTCGCAGCAGGGATGCAGCCTGTGAGGTGGCTACC
This sequence comes from Pelophylax lessonae, assembly GCF_965119305.1. Taxonomy (NCBI): domain Eukaryota; kingdom Metazoa; phylum Chordata; class Amphibia; order Anura; family Ranidae; genus Pelophylax; species Pelophylax lessonae. The sequence continues at coordinate 62,175 of NW_028119980.1, forward strand.
TCACTGGACACTTATGCGGTTAGGTGCTGCAGTGTCCTGCGTTTTGGCTGATGGCATTCCCTGTCATCTGAGGACAGAGGCTTTCCGTGTCATAGAGGCACCCCATGCCATCCGGTACAGGTAAGTACTTTTCTGTGTGGGGCCTCTGTCTGGGGTGGCAGTCCTGTGTTGCTGTGTCCCCCCTCATGTCTGTTTCTCCCTCATGCGTTTGTGGGGCTCCCTGATGCGATCCCTGCGGGGGTCTTTTTTATTGCACTGCTGGCGCTGTGTGGTATTGGGAGCCCCTCTCCTGTGTCAATTCAGTGTTTTGGGAGGTGCAGACTGTGTGTGCGGCGGCCGCTGCGGCTAAAAACCATTTTATACAGTTTATCGTCACATGCCACTAAAACAAAATCCCCATCACTAGGCCCTGCTAGCCAGCAAAGGATACTCCTAATAAAACCCATTTATGTCTCTTCACTAAATAGAAGTTTCAGTTGATTTACATTATAATCAATTTATATAGAAGCTTCTAATCACTCAAGCTGCCTCTGCAGTGATGGTCCTACTCTAATGTATGGGAGTAGGGACATTGTGACATTATTATTGATATATGTGATTAATTCCTGTTATCTCCTAATATTGGCACAGGGACCGATGGCTGGCGGCTCCAATCCAAATCTGGCAGATCTACGTCCATTCCCTGAAAAGGGTGGACCTCAGCTGTGTAACCGGTCAGCTCACACAAATGTCTCTGGTCCTTCGAGGGACGTAAGCGGTGCGGAAAGTCAGAGCGTACGCGTCTCACCCGCATGAACTGAAGGTCAGTGTTATACTTTACCCCAATTACACATTGCACCAAAAGGGACATCGGGCCCGTCTGCTGAGAGTAACTTCTTTACCTAACTGTCCCTATTGTTATATTTCCATGTATCCTATTCTTCTGTATTGTTGTAAACCAGAGGCCTCCAAACTCTCTAAACAAAGGGCCTATGACTAATGGAAGTAAAAAAACCCTTATCATTGGTGTCAGTGGGAGGAATAGTGTCCCATCATTGGTGTCAGTGGGAGGAATAGTGTCCCATCATTGGTGACAGTGGGAGGAATAGCGCCCCATCATTGGTGTCAGTTGGAGGAATAGTGCCCCATCATTGGTGTCAGTGGGAGGAATAGTGCCCCATCATTGGTGTCAGTGGGAGGAATAGTGTCCCATCATTGGTGTCAGTGGGAGGAATAGCGCCCCATCATTGGTGTCAGTTGGAGGAATAGTGCCCCATCATTGGTGTCAGTGGGAGGAATAGTGTCCCATCATTGGTGTCAGTGGGAGGAATAGCGCCCCATCATTGGTGTCAGTTGGAGGAATAGTGCCCCATCATTGGTGTCAGTGGGAGGAATAGTGTCCCATCATTGGTGTCAGTGGGAGGAATAGTGCCCCATCATTGGTGTCAGTGGGAGGAATAGTGCCCCATCATTGGTGTCAGTGGGAGGAATATTGTCCCATCATTGGTGTCAGTGGGAGGAATAGTGTCCCATCATTGGTGTCAGTGGGAGGAATAGTGCCCCGTCATTGGTGTCAGTGGTAGGAATAGCGTCCTGTCAGTGGGAGGAATAGCGTCCCATCAATGGTGTCAGTGGGAGGAATAGTGCCCATTATTGGTGTCAGTGGGAGGAATAGTGCCCCATCATTGGTGTCAGTGAGAGGAATAGTGTCCCATCAATGGTGTCAGTGGGAGGAATAGTGCCCATTATTGGTATCAGTGGGAGGAATAGTGCCCCATCATTGGTGTCAGTGAGAGGAATAGTGTCCCATCAATGGTGTCAGTGGGAGGAATAGTGCCCATTATTGGTGTCAGTGGGAGGAATAGCGCCCCATCATTGTATCAGTGGGAGGAATAGTGCCCCATCATTGGTGTCAGTGGGAGGAATAGTGCCCCATCATTGGTGTCAGTGGGAGGAATAGTGCCCCATCATTGGTGTCAGTGGGAGGAATAGTGTCCCATCATTGCTGTCAGTGGGAGGAGTCGTTTCCCATCATTCAGCTTCGGGTGTGGCTGCTGCAAGGTTCTCTGGCTGTGTGTCTGGAGCTGCTCCAGGTGATCTGTTTGAGAGGGGAGTGAGGTGAAATCCCTCCCAGCCCTGCTGGCTCCTTCCTGGGGAGGCCATGCAGGCCAGCGGGGCCTCTCCTGCTGGAGGCTCTCAGCCATCCCCTGGTCGGATGGATGGCACCCCTGCTCCTGGACAAGCCGTGGTTGGTGATCTCTCTGCACCTGGTGAGGATGAAGATGCTGGATCCATTCGGGAGCGAGTGGTGGCCGGGATCAAAGTCCTCAATAAGGAAAGAGACAAGCTCTACAAGCTTAGAGCGGATTTAAAGCGTCTGAGAAAGCAGCGTGAAGGCTTGTTCAGCAAGAACCGCGGATCCATGGATTCAGAGGTCCAATTAGCTAAGGTCCGTGTGGAACATCAGGAAACCATCGTGGCCATGATGGAAGGCAGGGATGGTCCCTTCAGGGAGAAGTTTAGCAACGACCGAAGGTTTGCAAAGATGGAGGTGGAGGAGGAGACCCCATGTTCTGACCCCCTTCCCCCTCAAGGTGAGGTAAGCAGCCCATTGCCATCTCAGGGCTCAGGAGGCATGCTAAAGGTAATCCAAGTAATGGAGTCTCCAGTACAGGGAGATAAGCTGGTGTTTGGTGATGTGGAGGACTTGCCGGATCATGTACCTGATAAGATAAAAGCTATCAAGTCTCAGGTAATAGACAAAACTGTTTTTGTGCCTTTTAGCACCTTGCCTAATAATGAGGGTTTTCCCAGTGACACCCAGGATGATACCCCTGTGCTCAGCAATGCTTTGCCTGCTGAGAAAATGTTACGTTTAAAAAATGACATTTCTGCTCAGGAACTACAAAACCCAGAAGAGCCGATTAACCCTGCTTCTGCTGAGCCCAAAACTGTCTCAGTAATAACTAACCAGGACTCTACAGCGCAGCAGCAGGAAGCATTTGGTACTGCATTAGAAACAGTAACTACACCTAATAACATTGCAGGTGTGGTGGGACCCACCATTGTATGTTTAACTGATAATGCTGCTGATTTAGGCCAAGCTGAAAATAATAATAGAAATGTACCTGATAATGTGACATCAGTGTGGGGTCTTGGCCCTAATAAGCCTACATTTGCACAGGTGGTAAGCTGTGCTCCTGGCAATATCATCAAGCCAGGAATACAATCAAGGAGGAGCTCCGCTTCCAATCGGGGTTTTCCCTTGCAGGCTGCCACTATGAGCACCATTGGATCTGGTCTTGGGTCTATGGCTCCTGCTGGGGGTCCAAGGCGGAACGTAGTCCTCCTTAAATGGGAAGGTGGTGCAGTCCCTGTAGCACGGCGTATGGTTGTGGACCTGATCTTGGATATGGGTTTTGGGGCTAATGACCTATATGCCTTGATACATGTGGCTGGAAGTCGGGAGTACACGGTTAGTTTCACCAGACCAGAGGGTCTTGACCTGTTCTGGGAACGATATATGGCTCGGTGCAGGTCAAGACCCGAATGGGAAGGTCTGGTGCCAGTGGCAGTTTCCCAAAGGTCAACAGTAAAGAAAATCACTATTATCCTCACAAATGAGAGTGTTCCTGCTCGGGACTTAGAGGTCTGGTTGAGAAATTATGGAGATGTTTTGACCAGGCCAGATAAAATTTATGATGAGCGTGGCATCTGGACCGGGGGTTGGTCGGTAACGGTCAGGTTGGCTAGGGATGGGAATGTTGTCCGTCACCTGCCCTCCTCTGCCTTTATAGGGAGGGATAGGATGACCATTTTTTATCCCGGTCAGCCAAAACTGTGTCACCGCTGTGGAGAAAAGGGGCATTTTAGCTCCTCTTGTTCAGCTCTGATCTGTTCAGTGTGTCGGGGGCAGGGTCATGTGGCCAGGGACTGCACCCAGGCGATAAGGTGCAACCTGTGCCTGCGCCTTGGCCACCCCTACAGCCGATGTCCTGAAGCCTTGCATAATATGGATAGAGAGGTGATAGATGACCTCTTAAGGCTGGACAGGATGGAGGATGAGGCCCCTGGTGTACCACCCTCCTCTGCGGTGACTGACCCCCCTTGTCTTGTTCAGGATCCCTCCCCAGTCCCTGTGCCCACCCCTCCTGTATCTGTAAGTATTCCTTCTGTGTCTGTCCCTGTGTCCCCCCAGCCTACTGTCCCTGCTCCTCTTGTGTCAGAACCTTCCAAGTCTGTGCCCCCCAAGTCAGTTATTCCCGATAAATCTTCCCTTCCTAAGTGTGACCTTAAAGAAGCCCCCCACCCACCAGGAGTGGTAGAGGGTACCAAAAAGGGTGCTGCTGCGGCTTCCTCTGTAAAGAAGTCTTCTGTGAATACTTCAAAGAAGAAGAAGAAAACAAGAGATGAAAGCATCTCTGAATCTGACCTGCAGTACCTGGAGGAGAGAAGGAAGGTTGTGAGGCGGAAGAGACAGACGGTGAGGACGGAACAGGGACAGGATGCCCCAGTGTCTGTCCCCAACCGTTCTAGGGCTTCTGCTTGGGATATCTCCTCATCTGGGGATTCTTCTGAGCAGAATTCAGAAATTGAAATGGAGTTGGAGGAGGCTTCAAGAAAGAGAGAGGCTTCTGGTGATGAGCAGCAGAGGGGAGCTAAGAAGCAATCCACTCAATAACCCAAATGGCGGTTCCCCCTCCGTTAAAAGTGGTGACAATAAATGTCGCCAGTATTAAGTCAGTAAGAGCTCGTTCTATGGCCTTCTTTTTGTTCAGCCAATTAGATGCTGAAATTTTATTTTTGCAGGAGACTAGGCTCACCTCCTTGGCAGATATTCATATGGCCAAGAGAGAGTGGAGGTATGGTCCATCTTACTGGTCTCTTGCGGCCGAGCCTTACGGCGGGGTGGCGGTGTTGTTTAAAACCGGCATGGTAACTGTCCGGCGGGTTATTGAGGTGGAGATTGGGAGATGTATGGTCTTAGACGTTCTTGTGGGAGGGCAGGACCTGCGCCTAATTAATATTTATGGGCCGCACACAAAGTGGGACAGGAAATGCCTTTTTACAAGGATCAAGCCATTTCTTTTTACATCCCGGCAAGTGGTTTTTGGAGGTGACTTTAATACTGTGACTAGGCCCAAGGACAGGAAGGACTTCAAAGACCGGCTGGGATATGATAGCGTTTTTTTTAAATAGTATGGTTAGGGATGCTGGTCTTGTGGATGTGCACATTAAGCACCTTCCGGATGACGCAGGGTTCACATTTCATCGAGGTAATAGTCAGAGTAGAATAGATAGGTTTTTTTTGAAGGAGGCCTCTGCTTTCTCACCCCCAGTGGTGCAGGCAGTGGAGTTCTCTGATCACTGTATGCTATCTGTGGTCTTGAATGCTTCAGACTTCCCTCAGAGGGGCAAAGGCATCTGGAGATTAAATTCGACTCTCCTTGAGGAAGAACATGTTAGACAATCCTTTGAGGAATTCTTTCAGGCACAGGTGACCATCCTGGACTTTTGTAGCAGCAAGGCTGAGTGGTGGGAGCTGACCAAAAAGAGGATTGCTGGATTCTTCAGGGGCCTAGCCAATAAAAAACAGTTTAATAGATACATGACCTACCAACGTTTGCGGAGGAAGCTGGATATTCTTGTCTCGAGAGGAGGAGATCCTGGGGCAATCTCTGAAGTGAAAATCCTCCTCAGGAAGTGTCAATATGACCGGCATACCTCTTTGGTTCTGGAGCGGGACTATGGGAAATACCACTCGCCTGACCCTTACCAGAACTGCAAACAGGGTGTAGCTGTTAAGATGGTCGTTGGCCTTAAGGATAGTACAGGTTCCTTGACAAAGTCCAGGTCAGGGATCCTGGAGGTCGTGAGGTCTTTTTATGCTGAACTTCTTGGGAGGAAAGAGCTTGACCGAGACAAGATGGAAAGCTTTTTGGACTCTACTCCAGGTCTAAATGGTGGAGATGTCCCTTTGATGAATTTGACAGAAGAGATCACAGTTGAAGAGGTGACGAGGGCAATTGAACAGCTTGCCATCAAAAAGTCACCTGGACCGGATGGTCTGACGGCTGAGTTTTACAAAGCCTTTAAGTCTATTCTGGCCCCACATTTGGTAGAGGTTTTTAACAGTTGTCTTGCGGAGGGGGTGCTTCCCCCTTCCATGAGACACTCAGCTGTGATTCTTCTTTCAAAAGGTAAAGATCCTTCGATGATTGAGAATTGGCGCCCCATCAGCCTTCTCAATGTCGATAGAAAGGTGCTGGCGAAGATACTTTTCTGGCGCCTATCGGCAGTAGCAGAGTCTTTGCTTTCTCGCCATCAGCACTGTTCGATCCAGGGTAGGAGCACCTTCACAGCGGTTTTAGCTGTCCGGGAGGCCTTGGAGCAGTGCAGGGCTGCAGGCTGGGGAAAGTATCTACTGGCATTGGATCAGGCAAAGGCTTTCGATCGTGTCAACCATGAGTACCTTTGGTTGCTCTTTAGTAAGTACGGTCTGCCGGGTGGTTTTGTCGATTGGTTAAAAGTTTTGTATAAGGGGGCAGAAAGCTTCCCTCTTGTTAATGGTTGGGTTGGACAGTCCTTTGAGGTTGGTTCTGGGGTGTGCCAGGGTTGTCCGCTGAGTCCCCTGCTCTATGTGTTTGCAATCGACCCCTTCATCAGGAGGCTAGAGAGCAGCATGTTGTGTGGGGTACCAGTGGGAATCCCGGGTGAGCCGCCTTTGAGGGTTGTTGCCTATGCGGATGATGTGTCAGTGATTGTCACTGGGACAGATGAAGCGGAGGAGGTGGTCTCTCTGACATCACGGTACTCTGAAGCATCAGGCTCCAAGATCAATCAGGAAAAGAGTGAAGTTTTTTGGATGGGAAAGGAAGGTGAGGGGTTTGATCTCCCGGACACCTTTCCAGTGCCCCAGGAAAAAATTAAGATATTAGGCATTGAATTTGGACCTGGCGATTATGGCCTCAAAAACTGGGAAGGCAGGCTGGAAGTTGCCAATACTAAGGTGGTCAGCTGGAAGAGATGGAAGTTATCTCTGAGGGAAAGGGTTGATCTGATTAAGACTTGCCTGATACCGATCTTCTTGTATGTCAGCCCTGTCTGCATCTTGCCAGTGTCTCTCTATGCTAGGATCTATAGTGTGTTCTTCCAGATGCTGTGGGGGAACAGACTGAACCCCATCAAGAGGAATGTCACCTATCTATCCAGGAGGGAGGGTGGCTTAGGTATGGTCAACCCCGTTCTTTTCTTTTCACTGCTATTTCTCAAGTTTAACATTGGTAGTATGCTTGCAGTAGAACCTCCTGGATGGGCAGGCATGTTTAGATCTTGGTTTAGGCCTTTTCTGCGACTTTGGGAAGAAGGTGGCCAAGTGAAGAATCTCAGGGGTCATCGTGGTCAGCTCCCAGCATATGTCGCTCCGTGTCTGAAGTTGCTGCGGCAGTGGCGACTGTCGGCTGAAGATCTCAGATCCGCTCCGAGGAAAGTCCTTATGAGCCGAGTCTTGAGTGAAGTCTTTCATGACCCACTGGCCTTAAGGGATTGCCCAGGCCCAATTTTGAGGGAAGGGTTAAGATTGATTAATTTGGCTAGAGTCCCCCTTAAATTCAGGGATCTGGCCTGGTTGTGCTTCCACGGGAGGCTCTATGTTCGGGGCAATTTGAAATTCCGCAGTGGGATGGATCGTGGTTGTCCTCGGGAGGAATGTGCAGGTGAGGAGGAGACTATGGACCATTTTCTGCTTCGTTGCCCTTTTAACATAGAGGTATACAAACAGGTTGGGTGGGCCCTCTGTGTTCCTTTCCTCTCCAGGCTGGGTTATGCTGAGTGGGTGTACGGAGCATTCAATACTGGTGGGGGCTTTTGTTTGGATACACTTTTTTTAGTTAGTTTAGTAGTCCGTTATTACACATGGAACGCACGGTGTCAGGTCACCCTTCGGAGTAAAATCCTTCCTGTTCAGGTGGTGGTGTGTGACATTCTGCATGAGGTGGGGAAGATTCGGGCGCTTGAGAGAGACAAGTGGGGTCAGAGGTCTTGGCTGAAGGCGTGGAGGGGTTTCAAGCCTCCCTGACTGCCAGGAGTCTCTTTCCCGGGTGTGGCTTTCTGTCTCTTATCACCCTAGATTTTTTCTTAATGCTTAGTTTTTGATAAATGGCTGCATACATAGGTGATGGGTTGTGCCTCTTAGGCCCTCTCTGCTGCTTTATGTAAATAGTTTTCTAAGAATGTTGGAAGTGGATTATGTATATATTGTATATATTCTGCACATGGATGTGAATTCCTTTGTTTTTTTCTGTTGGAATATTGTACTATAGTTCTGTTTTTTACTTTTGTATAAAATATGTTGCTTGATTCTTTTCAATAAAAGATCAATAGTGCCCCATCATTGGTGTCAGTTGGAGGAATAGTGTCCCATCATTGGTTTCAGTGGGAGGAATAGCACCCCATCATTGGTGTCAGTGGGAGGTATAGTGTCCCATCATTGGTGTTAGTGGGAGGGATAGTGTCCCATCATTGGTGTCAGTGGGAGGGATAGTGTCCCATCATTGGTGTCAGTGGGAGGGATAGTGTCCCATCATTGGTGTCAGTGGGAGGGATAGTGGCCCATCATTGGTGTCAGTGGGAGGAATAGTGCCCCATCATTGGTGTCAGTTGGAGGACTAGTGCCCCATCATTGGTGTCAGTGGGAGGAATAGTGTCCCATCATTGGTGTCAGTGGGAGGAATAGCGCCCCATCATTGGTGTCAGTTGGAGGAATAGTGCCCCATCATTGGTGTCAGTGGGAGGAATAGTGTCCCATCATTGGTGTCAGTGGGAGGAATAGCGCCCCATCATTGGTGTCAGTTGGAGGAATAGTGCCCCATCATTGGTGTCAGTGGGAGGAATAGCGTCCCATCATTGGTGTCAGTGGGAGGAATAGTGCCCCATCATTGGTGTCAGTGGGAGGAATAGTGCCCCATCATTGGTGTCAGTGGGAGGAATAGTGCCCCATCATTGGTGTCAGTGGGAGGAATAGTGTCCCATCATTGGTGTCAGTGGGAGGAATAGTGTCCCATCATTGGTGTCAGTGGGAGGAATAGTGTCCCATCATTGGTGTCAGTGGGAGGAATAGTGTCCCATCATTGGTGTCAGTGGGAGGAATAGTGTCCCATCATTGGTGTCAGTGGGAGGGATAGTGTCCCATCATTGGTGTCAGTGGGAGGGATAGTGTCTCATCATTGGTGTCAGTGGGAGGGATAGTGTCTCATCATTGGTTTCAGTGGGAGGAATAGCACCCCATCATTGGTGTCAGTGGGAGGTATAGTGTCCCATCATTGGTGTTAGTGGGAGGGATAGTGTCCCATCATTGGTGTCAATGGGAGGGATAGTGTCCCATCATTGGTGTCAGTGGGAGGGATAGTGGCCCATCACTGGTATCAGTGGGAGGAATAGTGCCCCATCATTGGTGTCAGTAGGAGGAATAGTACCTCATCATTGGTGTCAGTGGGAGGAATAGTGCCCCATCATTGGTGTCAGTGGAAGGAATAGTACCTCATCATTGATGTCAGTAGGAGGAATAGCGCCCCATCATTGGTGTCAGTGGGAGGAATAGCGCCCCATCATTGGTGTCAGTGGGAGGAATAGTGTCCCATCATTGGTGTCAGTGGGAGGAATAGTGTCCCATCATTGGTGTCAGTGGGAGGAATAGTGTCCCATCATTGGTGTCAGTGGGAGGAATAGTGTCCCATCATTGGTGTTAGTGGGAGGGATAGTGTCCCATCATTGGTGTCAGTGGGAGGGATAGTGGCCCATCACTGGTGTCAGTGGGAGGAATAGTGCCCCATCATTGGTGTCAGTGGAAGGAATAGTACCTCATCATTGATGTCAGTAGGAGGAATAGTGTCCCATCATTGGGGTCAGTGGGAGGAATAGTGTCTCATCATTGGTGTCAGTGGGAGGAATAGTGTCTCATCACTGGTGTCAGTGGGAGGAATAGTGTCTCATCACTGGTGTCAGTGGGAGGAATAGTGTCTCATCATTGGTGTCAGTGGGAGGAATAGTGTCTCATCATTGGTGTCAGTGGGAGGAATAGTGTCTCATCATTGGTGTCAGTGGGAGGAATAGTGTCTCATCACTGGTGTCAGTAGGAGGAATAGTGTCCCATCATTCTTGTCAGTGGGAGGAATAGTGCCCCATCATTGGTGTCATCGGGCAGAATAGTGCCCCATCATTGGTATCAGTCGGAGGAATAGTGCCACATCATTGGTGTCAGTGGGAGGAATAGTGCCCCATCATTGGTGTCAGTGGAAGTAATAGTGCCTCATCACTGGTGTCAGTAGGAAGGAAAGTGTCCCATCATTGGTGTCAGTAGTGAGTCAAGCAGAGTTCAGAGGTCAGTAGTAAGGCATACTCTCCCTAACCTAGGGGTAATAGAGCAGTTAAAGGGAAAGCCCTGTCCCCTCGCCTGGTCCATTACCCTTGGCGTGGGAGAGTATGCCTTACTACTGACCTTTGAACTCCATCTCACTTACTCCGGTTTCCTCGCACACTCCAAAGACATGCTGGGAGGTTAAATGGCTCCTGTCTAAATTGGCCCTAGAATGTGAGTTAGGGGCCTTAGATTGTAAGCTCCTTAGGGGCAGAGACCGACGTGAATGTATAGTATACAGTATATGTAACATACTGTGTAAATTGTCAGCACTATATAAATACCCGTAATAAATAAACTCAAAATTTAAATCCAAAATGACCCTTGCAGTGGGGGTCATTATATGTGTTTGTATGTGAGATAAGGACCTTAGATTGTAAGCTCCCGAGGATAGAGACTGATATGAATGTACAAAATGTAAAGCACTGTGTAAACTGTCGGCACTAAATAAATACCTGTACTAATACATATTAAGAATATACAGAAAAGTCATCTCTGCTCACTGCTCTCTCCACCTACCACCTGTCAGTACATACTGATTGGCTCTTAGTGCTGCTCCTCCCACTCCTGCTCTGCTGTGGGTGGCTGGAATGTAACATTTAGTTGTGTTGACTGGTGTATTTTATTATCTCCCCGGAATTCAGTTTTAACCCTTTGTTTGGTGTATAGGTGGATCCCAGTGACGTGTTTGTGCTCCCACCAACGGCATCCAAGACCTTCACATTGCTGTGCGCCCCAACAAAGCCGGCAGCAGATTCATCTACCTCAACATAGTAGATGTTGACCAACATCAGCTGGTAGCCTCCTGGTTAGTCTGTGTAATGAGCCGAAATCCCATCATTTCTAAGGTGAGCTGTGGATTTCAATGTTCTGTTAAATTGAATTTAGATATCTGAAGCCACATTTGTGTTGTGTGCCTTTAATTGGTTGTCACTCCCGGTGTGATTTAAAGAAACTGAGCTTTTACCATTTTATTTTCCATTTATATATATATATATATATATATATATATATATATACTATATTGTCAAAAGTATTGGTACGCCTGCCTTTACACACACATGAACTTTAATGGCATCCCAGTCTTAGTCCGTAGGGTTCAATATTGAGTTGGCCCACCCTTTGCAGCTATAACAGCTTCAACTCTTCTGGGAAGGCTGTCCACAAGGTTTAGGAATGTGTCTATGGGAATGTTTGACCATTCTTCCAGAAGCATATTTGTGAGGTCAGGCACTGATGTTGGATGAGAAGGCCTGGCTCGCAGTCTGCCCTCTAATTCATCCCAAAGGTGTTCTATCAGGTTGAGGTCAGGACTCTGTGCAGGCCAGTCAAGTTCCTCCACCCCAACACCACTCATCTATGTTCCTACAAAGTTGGGAGCATGAAATTGTCCAAAATGTCTTGGTATGCTGAAGCCTTAAGAGTTCCCATCACTGGAACTAAGGGGCCAAGCCCAACCCCTGAAAAGCAACCCCACGCCATAATCTCCCCGCCACCAAATGATTTGGACCAGTGCACAAAGCAAGGTCCATAAAGACATGGATGAGGGAGTTTGGGGTGCGTGTAAAGGCAGGCGTCTCAATACTTTTGACAATATAGTGTAACCTCTTTTAGGTTTTCATTGCTATCTCTGGCTCTGTTGGGGAGATTTCTCCTCATTGAGTGACTTAGTGGCTTCCTTGTAAGAATTGTGGAGACCGGGAGCACCAGGACAGGAGGGCACCCACAGCAAGAAAGTGTAACTGCCATTCCATCGCTAAAACTCTCGTTGGGGCTCTGTTGGAGAGATTTCTCCTCGTTTAGTGTGTTATTGATGTTCCTCCGACAACATGGTAATAAATATAGTGAAGGGGGTCACTAGGATAGGAGGGCACCCACAGCAATAAAAAAACCTAACTGCCATTACAGTACTAAAATTGTGTGCCGACCCTCTGTGTCACTGCTCAGGAAGTGCGAGAAAATTTCCTAGGGTGTGATTTAGGAAGTATTACCAAAAAAATGGTAGATGACACCATGTTGGCTAAGATTACCGCCTGGAGCCCATGACAGGGGCCACACTAATCCTCAACAAGCTCCTGCCAGCCTGAGAAAGGCCTAGCTCCCTCTGCAAGTCTAGTAGATAATTTGCAATGCTATGGAGGAAAGTGGGAAAATTGGAGTAGACAACACCATGTTGGCCAAGGTGACCGACTGGAGCCCATGACAGGGGACAAACTCGTCTTCAACAAGCTCCTGCCTGCCTGAGAAAGGGGCCTAGCTCCCTCTGCAGGTCTAGTAGATCATTTGGAATGCTATGGAGGAAAGTGGAAAAATTGGAGTAGATGATACCATGTTGGCCAAGATGCCCAACTGGAGCCCATGACAGGGGACAACCTCGTCCCCAACAAGCTCCTGTCAGCCTGAGAAAGGACTAGGTCCCTCTGCAGGTCTAGTAGATAATTTGCAATGCTATGGAGGAAAGTGGAAAAATTGGAGTAGATGACACCATGTTGGCGATGATGAGCGACTGGAGCCCATGACAGGGGACAACCTCGTCCTCAACAAGCTCCTGTCAGCCTGAGAAAGGACTAGATCCCTCTGCAAGTCTAGTAGATAATTTGCAATGCTATGGAGGAAAGTGGAAAAATTGGAGTAGATGATACAATGTTGACCAAGATGCCTGACTGGAGGCCATGACAGGGGACAACCTCGTCCTCAACAAGCTCCTGTCAGCCTGAGAAAGGACTAGGTCCCTCTGCAGGTCTAGTAGATAATTTGCAATGCTATGGAGGAAAGCGAAAAATTGGAGTAGAGGACACCATGTTGGCCAAGATGACCGACTGGAGCCCATGACAGGGGACAACCTCGTCTTCATCAAGCTCCTGCCAGCCTGAGAAAGGGGCCTATCTCCCTCTTCAGACATGCAGACATATTGCAACACCATGGAGGAAAGTGGAAAAATAGCACTGAACCCGTATCTCATTGGAATACCAATGTTGATGTAAATGACCTGGTTCCTGGGCAGGCGGCTTCTACACCCCTGAGGATCTCCGCTGTCTTCTTGGCTTGTAGTGTTATGTACCAAAAATTGAAATTGAAGAGCCACACCAAGAAGTCCAGATACAACTTTATTCTGATAAAAGTCAAGGGGACAAATACAAAATAAAATAAAAAAAGTAACCAAAGCATTTTGGGGGTCCAAAAGCACCCCCTTTGATCAGGGCTAGAAAAATATAAAAACATCTCCATATCAATCTGATATCAATACACTATCCCCTCCTTGGGGTCATATTTATAAAGAACAGAAATGGGAGTAGATGACACCATGTTGGCCAAGATGGCAACCTGGAGCCCATGACGGGACAACCTAATTCTCAACAAGCTCTTGTAAGCTTGACTAAGTGACACAGCGCCCTCTTCAGGCCTGCAGACATATCGCAACACCATAGAGGAAAGTTGAAAATAGCGTTGAATCTGTAGTTGTATCTCACTGGTATTATCTTAAAGTATTGATGTTGATGGAGGTGACCTGGTTCCAGGGCAGGCAGCTTCTATACCCCAGAGCAGGGATCTCCAGCTGTTGTGGAACTACACGTCCCATGAGGCATTGTAAAATTCTGACATTCGCAGACATGACAAGGCATGATGGGAATTGTAGTTCCTGAACAACTGGAGGGCCATAGTTTGGTGACACCTGCCCCAGAGGATCTCCATGGTCTACTTGGCTTGTAATGTAATATAACAAAAATGGAAATTGAAAAGCCACACCAAGGCTAAGAGGTCCAGATACAACTTTATTTTGATAAAAAGTCAAGCGGATAAAAAAGTAGCCAATGCGTTTCAGCGGTCCAAGAGCGCCCCTATTCACCAGGGCTAGAAAAATATAAGGACCTTTCCATATCAATCCTATATCAATAAAATATCCCCTCCTTGGGGTCATATTTTGAAAAACATTGCAGTAGATGACACCATGTTCACCAAGATGGCAACCTGGAGCCCATGACAGGGGACAACCTAATCCTCAACAAGCTCCTGCCAGCCTGAGGAAACCACACAGTGCCCTCTTCAGGTCAGCAAATATATTGCAGCTCCACACCTGCCTACACACAGACTACAATGAAAACCCAACAGAGGTTCTAACCGGCCTCTTCTCTGTCCAAAAGTAAAGGTTAAATCTGAATCTGAGCTTTAAATTACTTTTTTTGCATCAGTTTTACGAAGGTGACGTTCTTCTCCAACACATGAGCAATGCGTATTTCCCAGCTCAGCACGGAAGGCTGCATGTAGTATTTGGCAGAGGATATGCATTGTTAATCTAGAAGAAGATAATTGTCTATGGAGTTATAGGACATTAGTGCCCATCACATGGTCATCCATCATCCAGGCTTCATTCCAGCTTTACTGCCCTCTCATGGACCGTCATACAAAGTTTCCAAAGTTTAGGTGGAAAACTTCCTCCGTTCCCTGACAGTGTTTAATGAGCTCCTAATGGGCAGCCATTAATTTTCATGGCTATCCTCTGAGTTTTTTAATCTCCGCCGAGTTTATTAAAACCATCAGACGCCGCGTCCTGAAATGTACTTGTGGCCTTTATAAGAGTCGTAATATTCCAACAGAAAAATGAAGATTCTAATTGAGTGCAGAATGGAAATGGAATGTTCGGCTCAATACTTGTTTATTTGTAATATACCGATATCAGAGCGAGGGGTAATTAAAGGTGAATGCTGCCTGCATGATGTTTCTAAGAAGCACGGATTTTATATTAAACCTCTTGCCATCCGCAGAACGCATATGTACGGTGACAAATAGGGCGGGCTTTATTGACCCATCTGCTGCACATGTGCATTCATGGGCGGCGGAGGTAACTATGCTGCAGCACATCGTAGCAAAAAGTGGATGTGTTTTACATTCAGCTGAATATTGGCTGTGACTTAAAGTGACGCAGAGTTCAGGGGTCAGTAGTAAGCGATGCAGAGTTCAGGGGTCAGTAGTAGGTGAGGCAGAGTTCAGAGGTCAGTAGTAGGTGAGGCAGAGTTCAGAGGTCAGTAGTAGGTGAGGCAGAGTTCAGAGGTCAGTAGTAGGTGAGGCAGAGTTCAGAGGTCAGTAGTAGGTGAGGCAGAGTTCAGAGGTCAGTAGTAGGTGAAGCAGAGTTCAGAGGTCAGTAGTAGGTGAAGCAGAGTTCAGAGGTCAGTAGTAGGTGAAGCAGAGTTCAGAGGTCAGTAGTAGGTGAAGCAGAGTTCAGAGGTCAGTAGTAGGTGAAGCAGAGTTCAGAGGTCAGTAGTAGGTGAAGCAGAGTTCAGAGGTCAGTAGTAGGTGAAGCAGAGGTCAGTAGTAAGTGAGGCAGAGGTCAGTAGTAAGTGAGGCAGAGGTCAGTAGTAAGTGAGGCAGAGGTCAGTAGTAAGTGAGGCAGAGGTCAGTAGTAAGTGAGGCAGAGGTCAGTAGTAAGTGAGGCAGAGGTCAGGGGTCAGTAGTAAGTGAAGCAGAGTTTAGGGATCAGTAGTAAGTGAGGCAGAGTTCACCCCCAAACCACTAACAACCCGTTCACGTCCAATTGCGGACATCCATGACTGACCCCCCCCCCCCCCCCCAACTACTATGTGTGAGGGAATATTGGGACCCATGTTCAGGGCACACGTATTGCACCCATAGAGGATACTCCACTGATTCTCATACATGTAATGTGGGTCCTTCATCACCCAATGCAAGCCTTGCTATAGCTGTGTGGGCGGAGCTTAATATGTAGGAGGAGCAGTGACACCAGAACAACTTTACAGAAGTGAAACTCTTTGGTTGTAACTCACACTTAAAAATTGTGAACACCGTTTTTTTCCTGTTGCCCCCGGCCCAGTTTGGCTAAGTGATAATTACTGCCCTGGTAGCGCGGTTCATGTCTATGCGGTTCCTCTGTAAATATAGAGCACAGACATCATTCTGCATTATGATAAATTGCTGGAGCGCTCTCTCTGAAAAGGGATTATTACAAGCTGACATGTATAATTTTGCTTGGCTGTTCATTGTTAAAACAATTTGAATTAGTATGTCTGGCATTCATTCCTAGGGGAGCTGCAATGAAACATTGCAATCTGAAAATATTAAAGCTCTCCTGTAATTTGTTTCTGAAAGTGCTGTGCGCGCCGAATCCACCGCCTCTGATGGAAATGGATTAACGAGCCGGAGAGCGGGCGCAGCCGCTACGCGGGGTTCTATGGCCTGACCACTACTTATCTGCTCTGCTTCCAACCACTCATTAAATCCGACCCGTGCTCAGATAAAGTTATATAAATGTCTTTCCGAGATCCTATTACCGAGGGTTCAAATGCTTTCCTTCCTGGAGAAAATGCTGCTCTGGGCTCCCAACTGACCAGTCATGTGATTTGTGTTGAAGGGGAGGGTCAGAGGTCACATTGGCTGAACTTCCCATTTAGCAGAAAACATTTTATTCAATGCTTTTTTTTATAATATTATTATTTTATAGGATTTTTTCATGATTATTTTATAACATTTTTAGTTAATGATTATTTTATTTAATGATTAATGTATAATATTATTATATAAAATGTTATTTTATTTAGAAATTTATATATAGTAATATTATTTTATAGGAATTTTTAATGATTATTTTATAACATTTTTATTTAATGATTATTGTATAATATTATTATATAAAATTTTATTATATTTAGAAAATGCTGGAGAAAATGCTGCTCTGGGCTCCCCAAACTGACCAGTCATGTGATTTGTGTTGAAGGGGCGGGTCAGAGGTCACATTGGCTGAACTTCCCATTTGGCAGAAAACATTTTATTTAAATGACAATTTTATACTAATATTAGTTTATAGAATTATTTAATTATTTTTTTATATATTTTTTTTAATTAAAGATTATTTTATTTAATGACTATTGTATAATATTATTATATAACATGTTATTTTATTTAGAAAATGCTGGAGAAAATACTGCTCTGGGTTCCCTACTGACCAGTCATGTGATTTGTGTTGAAGGGGCGGGTCAGAGGTCACATTGGCTGAACTTTCCATTTGGCAGAAAACATTTTATTGAAATTAATATTTTATAATAATATTAGTTTATATCATTATTTTAAGATTATTTTAAAATATTTTTCTTTAATGATTATTTTTTTAATGATTATTGTATAGCATTATTATTTAAATTGTATTTTATTTAACGATTATTAATATAATTAGTTATGTATTATTATAATAAAATTTAAATAATAGTATTATAAAATGTTAATTAAATAAAATCATGAAATAATAATATAACACAATAATCATTAAATAAATAGATCATTAAATGAAAATATAATAAAATAGTATTCCACTGAAATAAACATTAAATAATAATATTGTAAAATAATAATATTAAATAACCATTAAATAATATTCTCATAAAATAATTAAATTACAGTATTTTAAAAAAATATTATTATGAAATAATAAATAATAATATTAAACAATAATAATAAAATAAAATAAAAAATTATCATTTAATAATATACATATTTTTTTTATTTGCAAAAATTTAGAAAATACAAAACCTAATACAAAATAACAATACATGGCAATACATTTACATAAATAATAGTATATAAAATGGTCATTAAATAAAATAATCATTAAATAACAATATTATATCAAAATCAATAAATAAAAATATAACAAAAAATAATAATCCAGTTAAATAATCATTAAATAATATTTTAAAATAATAATTAAATAATAATATTAAACAATAATTAAATTAAATAATCATTTAACAATAATATTTTTTTTATTTGCAAACTTTTAGAAAATACAAGACATAATACAAAATAACAATACATGGCAATACATTTACATAACTAATAGTATATTAAATAAAATAATCATTAAATAAACATATTATACAATAATCATTAAATGATCATTAAATAAAATTTAATAAAATAACTATCCAGTTAAATAATCATTAAATAATACTATAAAATAATAATATAACATCATTAAATAATAATATTATAAACTAATAATGAAATAATAATATTAAACAAAAATAATTACAATAATAATTTAATAATAATATTTATTTTATTTATTTACAAACTTTTAGAAAATACAAGACATAATACAAAATAGCAATACATTTACAACACCAATAATGCAAAAAAAAAAAAAAAAAACACGCATAACACCCAAAATAACTCAAATAATAATGTTATTAAAAAAATAACAATATTATTGAATAATTATTAAATAATTATAATGTAAAAAAAAAATAATAATTTAAACAACAACAAAAATATTTTATGTTTTTAAAGGCCTTTGAAATTACAATTCCCTCCGGAGACAAGGGCTGCAACAAAAGGATCACCTATACCAATCCCTACCAATCCAAGAAGAGATACTCCCTCCATACAAACAGGGTGGACCTACTGCAGTTCAAGGAGAACACCTTCAAGGTAACCGCTGCTTTTTACCTTTTCTTTGCTGATGCTTCATATATATATAACTGTATGTGTGTATATATATATATATATATACACACACAGTGCCTTGAATAAGTATTCACACCCCTTGAAATTTCCCACATTTTGTCATGTTACAACCAAAAACGTAAATGTATTTTATTGGGAGCTCCTTCTTCCACATGTTTGCTGTGTCCCCCACATGGCTTCTCCTAAACTGCAAACAGGACTTCTTATGGCTTTCTTCCACCAATGGCTTTCTTCTTCTCACTCTTCCATAAAGGGCAGATCTGTGGAGCGCACGACTAATAGTTGTCCTGTGGACAGATTCTTCCACCTGAGCTGTGGATCTCTGCAGCTCCTCCAGAGTTCCCATGGATCTCTTGGCTGCTTCTCTGATGAATGCTCTCCTTGCCTGGCCGGTCAGTTTAGGTGGACGGCCATGTCTTGGTAGGGGCCCGGCCGGTCAGTTTAGGTGGACGGCCATGTCTTGGTAGGGGCCCGGCCGGTCAGTTTAGGTGGACGGCCATGTCTTGGTAGGGGCCCGGCCGGTCAGTTTAGGTGGACGGCCATGTCTTGGTAGGGGCCCGGCTGGTTAGTTTAGGTGGACGGCCATGTCATAGTAGGGTTGCCCGGCCCGTCAGTTTAGGTGGACAGCCATGTCTTGGTAGGGGCCCGGCCGGTCAGTTTAGGTGGACGGCCATGTCTTTGTAGGGGCCCGGCCGGTCAGTTTAGGTGGACGGCCATGTCTTTGTAGGGTTGCCCGGCCGGTCAGTTTAGGTGGACGGCCATGTCTTGGTAGGGGCCCGGCCGGTCAGTTTAGGTGGACGGCCATGTCTTGGTAGGGGCCCGGCTGGTTAGTTTAGGTGGACGGCCATGTCATAGTAGGGTTGCCCGGCCGGTCAGTTTAGGTGGACGGCCATGTCTTTGTAGGGGCCCGGCCGGTCAGTTTAGGTGGACGGCCATGTCTTTGTAGGGTTGCCCGGCCGGTCAGTTTAGGTGGACGGCCATGTCTTGGTAGGGGCCCGGCCGGTCAGTTTAGGTGGACGGCCATGTCTTGGTAGGGGCCCGGCTGGTTAGTTTAGGTGGACGGCCATGTCATAGTAGGGTTGCCCGGCCGGTCAGTTTAGGTGGACAGCCATGTCTTGGTAGGGGCCCGGCCGGTCAGTTTAGGTGGACGGCCATGTCTTGGTAGGGGCCCGGCTGGTTAGTTTAGGTGGACGGCCATGTCATAGTAGGGTTGCCTGGCCGGTCAGTTTAGGTGGACGGCCATGTCTTGGTAGGGGCCCGGCTGGTTAGTTTAGGTGGACGGCCATGTCATAGTAGGGTTGCCCGGCCGGTCAGTTTAGGTGGACAGCCATGTCTTGGTAGGGGCCCGGCCGGTCAGTTTAGGTGGACGGCCATGTCTTGGTAGGGGCCCGGCCGGTCAGTTTAGGTGGACGGCCATGTCTTGGTAGGGGCCCGGCTGGTTAGTTTAGGTGGACGGCCATGTCATAGTAGGGTTGCCCGGCCGGTCAGTTTAGGTGGACAGCCATGTCTTGGTAGGGGCCCGGCCGGTCAGTTTAGGTGGACGGCCATGTCTTTGTAGGGGCCCGGCCGGTCAGTTTAGGTGGACGGCCATGTCTTGGTAGGGTTGCCCGGCCGGTCAGTTTAGGTGGACGGCCATGTCTTGGTAGGGGCCCGGCCGGTCAGTTTAGGTGGACGGCCATGTCTTGGTAGGGGCCCGGCTGGTTAGTTTAGGTGGACGGCCATGTCATAGTAGGGTTGCCCGGCCGGTCAGTTTAGGTGGACAGCCATGTCTTGGTAGGGGCCCGGCCGGTCAGTTTAGGTGGACGGCCATGTCTTGGTAGGGGCCCGGCCGGTCAGTTTAGGTGGACGGCCATGTCTTGGTAGGGGCCCGGCCGGTCAGTTTAGGTGGACGGCCATGTCTTGGTAGGGGCCCGGCCGGTCAGTTTAGGTGGACGGCCATGTCTTGGTAGGGTTGCAGTTGTGCCATACTCTTTCCATTTTCCCATGATGGATTGAACAGCGCTCCGTGAGATGGTCAAAGCTTGGGAGATTTTTTTATAACCTAACCCTGCTTTACACTTCTCCACAACTTTATCCCTGACCTGTCTGGTGTGTTCCTTGGCCTTCATGATGCTGTTTAATCACTAAGGTTCTCTAACAAACCTCTGAGGGCTTCACAGAACAGCTGTATTTATACTGAGATTACATTACACACAGATGGACTCTATTTACTAATTAGGAGACTTCTGAAGGTAATTGGTTCCACTAGATTTTAGTTAGGGGTATCAGAGTAAAGGGGGGGGGGTGAATACAAATGCAGCCACACTTTTCACAGATTTATTTGTATCATTTATCATTTTCCTTCCACTTCACAATTATGGCCACTTTGTGTCGGTCTATCACATAAAATCCCAATAGAATTTTTGGTTGTAACATGAGAAAATGTGGAAAATGTCAAGGGGTGTGAATGCTTTTTCAAGACACTGCGTGTGTATATATATATATATATATTTGTGTGTGTGTGTGTATATGTATATATATATATTTGTGTGTGTGTGTGTATATATATATATAAATATACACACGCAGTGTCTTGAAAAAGCATTCACACCCCTTGACATTTTCCACATTTGATTAAACAAAATAAAAAATTTATATATATAATTTTTTATTTTGTTTAACCACTTCTGGACCGGAAGGATTTGCCCCCTTAATGACCAGACCACTTTTTGCGATTCGGCACTGCGTTACTTTAACGGACAATTGCGCGGTCGTGCGGCGCTGTACCCAAATGAAATTGATGTCCTTTTTTTTCCCACAAACAGAGCTATATTTTGGTGGTATTTGATCACCTGTGCGATTTTTACTTTTTGCGCTATAAACAAAAAAAGAGCAACAATTCTGAAAAATGTTTTTTTTAACATTTTAGGCCAATTTGTTTTCTGCTACATATTTTTTTTAAAAAGAAATCCCAATAAGCGTATTTTGATTGGTTTGCACAAAAGTTATCACCTCTACAAACTAGGGGAAAGATTTATGTCATTTTTATTGTGTTTTTTTTTTACTAGTAATGGCAGCGATTAGCGATTTATAGCGGGACTGCGACATTGCGGCGGACAGATCGGACCCCTGACTGACATTTTTGACAATTTTGGGGGTACCAGTGACATCACTACAGTAATCAGTGCTATACATATGCACTGTCACTGTAATAATGACACTGGCAGGAAAGGGGTTAACAGTATTGGTGATCAAAGGGTTAAATGTGAGCCTAGGGGAGTGATTCTAACTGTGGGGGGGGGGCGTGGCTTGTGAAATGATCATAGAGACCTGTGTTCCTGTATAGAAGGATCACAGGCGCTCTGTGATCATTCCAGGGAGAAGAACGGTCAGCTGTGTTTACAACATCCGACCGTCCTTCTCTCTCAGCGGGGAGCGATCGTGGGTGTCAGGGGGCAATCGGAGCCGCCTGTCCCGTGCATCGGAGTCCCTGCTGACGAGTGGGGGCAGGAGCGCGCCCCCTAGCTGCAGGCGCACGACCGATGTATACTTAAGGCGGTTTGCGCAGGAGCGGCTGCGCGGCAGGCAGTAGTAAAGTGGTTAATTTAGTTTCTTTTTTTTACACTTTTTTTTTTTTTAACTTTATTACTATTACAAAGGGCTAACAAGCCCCTTATGTGATAGCACAGGACAGGGAACAGGTCCTCTTTACGGAGACATCAGGGGTCTATTAGACTCCCAATGTCTCCCTCGTCCTCCAGTGTAGCTAACCAACCACAGGTTGTGCTTGATTAGCTTCCTCCTTGGCTCTAGTAGCTGAGGAATGACAGCCGTGAACCTGGAAGTGATATTATACACATTGCTTCTGGGTTCATTTGTCACAGGGAAGATCTCACTGTGGGAGCCTTTACTGCAGTTCAGACCTCCCCTGGGTGCTGTTGGCAGGTGGGGGAGGGGCAGGCCTTCATACCCCAATAAAAATCCATGCCCCCTTATCTGAATGCCCTTTGCTCAGTGCTGGGACAAGGTGATCTAGAGCCCAGGGTGAATATGCCAAACTGCGCCCCCCAACCCTCCCCCCTCCCCCAAAGGCAATATGAGCATCTAGGCCCCTTTCACACTTGTGTGACTTGTTCTGTGACAGAGCGAGAGCAATAAAAAAAAAAAAAGAAGAGCTACTCTAAACTGGTAAGCGTTAAAAATGTTTAAAGAATCGCCTATGGAGATTGTTATTGACCATAGTTTGTCGCCATTCCGCCGGTGTGCGCAATATTAAACCGTAACATGTTCGGTATCTATTTACTCGGCGTGACATCATCATTACAACCGTCCGCCGCAGGCAGCCACTCCTGTGCAAACTGACTTAGGTATACGTTGGTCGCGCACAGGGAGCTAGGGGGCGAGCGCACACCACCGCTCGTCAGCGGGGAAGCCGATGCACGGGGCATCGCTCCCCGCTGAGAGAGAAGAACGATCGGATGTTGTAAACACAGCTGATTGTTGTTCTCTCTGAAATGATCACAGAGCTCCTTCTATATAGGATCACATGTCTCTATGATCATTTCACAAGTCCCTCCCCCAGACATTTAGTAAACACTCCCCTAGGCTCACAATTAACCCTCTGATCACCCCTGGTGTTAACCCCTTCCCTGCCAGTATCATTAGTACAGTGACAGTGCATATTTTTTAGCACTGATTACTGTAGTAATGTCTCTGGTCCCCCCAAAAGTGTCAAAAATGTCAGTTAGGGTTCCGATCTGTCCGCCGCAATGTCGCAGTCCTGCTAAAAATCGCTGATCGCCGCCATTACTAGTAAAAAAAAAAAAACAAATATGTCATAAATATTTCCCGTAGTTTGTAGGCATGATAACTTTTGCGCAAACCAATCAAAATACGCTTATTGCGATTTTTTTTTTTTTTTTACCAAAAATATGTAGCAGAAAACAAATTGGCCTAAAATGTTAAAAAATTTTGATTTTAAAATTTTTTTGGGGAATTTCATATAGCAGGAAGTTAAAAAATATTGTATTTTTTTTTTTTTTCAGAATTGTCGCACTTTTTTGTTTATAGCACGAAAAATAAAAATCACACAGGTGATTAAATACCACCAAAAGAAAGTTCTATTTGTGGGAAAAAAAGGACATTCATTTCATTTGGGTACAGCGTCGCACGACTGCGCAATTGTCAGTTAAAATAACACAGTGCCGAATCGCAAAATATGGCCTGGTCATTAAGGGGGAAAAACCTTCCAGTCCAGAAGTGGTTAAACAAAATAAAAAATTATATATATAATTTTTTTTTTTTTTTTTTGTTTAATAATATGAGGAAAATGTCAAGGGGTGTGAATGCTTTTTCAAGACACTCTGTGTGTGTATATATATATATATATATATATATATATATATATATATATATATATACAGCACCTTGATAAACTATTCACACCCCTTGACATCTTCCTCATTTTCTCATGTTACAACCAAACATGTAAATGTATTTTATTGGGATTTTATGTGATAGACCGACACAAAGTGGCCATAATTGTGAAGTGGAAGGAGAATGATAAATTATACAAATAAATCTGTTAAAAGTGTGTGTGGGGGGGGGGGCATATGTATTCACCCCCCTTTACTTTGCTACCCCTAACTAAAATCAAATGGAACCAATTGCCTTCAGAAGTCATCTAAATAGTAAATAGAGTCCACCTTCCAGTCCAGAAGTGGTTAATAAGTCCTCACTGACGCAGCAGAAGACGCACGGTCCCCCCGCTCCGACATGACGAACGTCCTGTACGCTGCACCTTCTTCCTCCATCCTCCATCTACACGACTTCATTAGGCCGTTCTAATTGTGCGGTGCGGCAGGCCACCCATTTTTTGCTCCGACACTTGTACACGGGGAGTTCTGCGTACGCACGCGTGAGCTAATGAAAGTTCATAGGAAGCCGCTCTGCAAGTTCTTAAATCAAGAGCCTGCGCGTGTCTGCTCTATCATTCACAGACCCTTATTAGAGAGCCGCACGGCCGCAATCTCCAGGCTCCTCCTCCTCTCTATATATAAATCCGGATTCTGCAGCCGGGAGGGATGATGATCTCCGGAAGACCGGAATCATTCGTTATCGGGGGCAAATCACCGGGAGCCACGATAATAACCCTCATCAGTTAGGATAATGCCGGGACTCAGGACTGATGGAGCCCCCATTAACTGAAATGTGAAATATATTTATATTCGGGGGGGGGGGGGGGGGGTTATTACTGCAGAGTCTTACATAAAGGGCAACTTTCATGGGGAAAAAAATAGCAAATACAAAAAAAAAAACATAGCATATATAATCACTACACAAGTCATATTACAATGAATGTTATTGACCACTTGCTCTGCCTATCTGTGTCAGATCTAATTACTGTGTAGCTCTCCCCTGCAGAGCACTAGACTGAGAGGCCCGGGGATTGTGGGATATGTAGTTTCTGAACAGGAAGTGTCAGTTCTCACACTACAGAGTGTATTTCATATGCATCTGTCTTGGCTGTCTCATGTTTCGGGCACTGTCATGGGGGGGGGGGGGGTGAGGTGACAGATGGTATAACCCCAGCGCCAGGAGTGGGGGGGGGTAACGGATGGTATAACCCCAGGGCCAGGAGGGGGTGGGGTAAGCGGTATAACCCCAGGGCCAGGAGCGGGGTAACGGACGGTACAATCCCGGGGCCAGGAGAGGGTGGGGTCAGCGGTTTAACCCCAGGAGGGGGGGTAACGGATGGTATAACCCCGGGGCCAGGAGGGGTGGGCAGGGTCAGCGGTATAACCCCAGGGCCAGGAGGGGGGTTAACGGGCGGTATAACCCCGGGGCCAGGAGGGGGGGCGGGGTCAGCGGTATAACCCCAGGGCCAGGAGGGGGTAATGGACGGTATAATCCAGGGGCCAGGAGGGGGAATCAGCGGTATAACCCCAGGGCCAGGAGAGGGGGGCGGGGTCAGCGGTATAACCCCAGGGCCAGGAGAGGGGTAACGGACGGTATAATCCTGGGGCCAGGAGGGGGGACGGGGTCAGCGGTATAACCCCAGGGCCAGGAGGGGTGGACGGGGTCAGCGGTATAACCCCAGGGCCAGGAGGGGGGATAACGGACGGTATAACCCCGGGGCCAGGAGGGGGGCGGGGTCAGCGGTATAACCCCAGGGCCAGGAGGGGGGTAACGGATGGTATAATCCTGGGGCCAGGAGGGGGGATCAGCGGTATAACCCCAGGGCCAGGAGAGGGGGGTAATGGAAGGTATAACCCCGGGGCCAGGAGGGGTGGGCGGGGTCAGCTGTATAACCCCAGGGCCAGGAGGGGGGGATAATGGACGGTATAAACCCAGGGCCAGGAGGGGGGGCGGGGTCAGTGGTATAACCCCAGGGCCAGGAGGGGGGATAACGGACGGTATAACCCCAGGGCCAGGATGGGGGGCATCAGCGGTATAACCCCAGGGCCAGGAGGGGGGGTAACGAACGGTATAACCCCAGGGCCAGAAGAGGGTGGGGTCAGCTGTTTAACCCCAGGGCCAGGAGGGGGGTAACGGACGGTATAACCCCGGTGCCATAAGGGGTGGGTGGGGTCAGCGGTATAACCCCAGGGCCAGGAGGGGGACAGGGTCAGCGGTATAACCCCAGGGCCAGGAGGGGGGATAACGGGCGGTATAACCCCGGGGCCAGGAGGGGTGGGCGGGGTCAGCGGTATAACCCCAGGGCCAGGAGATAGAATGGATACAATAGCCAATATTATTTCATTGATTGGATGAATTTTTCTTTCAGGTGGGGGCGGGGGAAACCTACACCATCGGACTTCGCTTTGCACCCAGCGACAGCGGCGGATTGGAAGAAATTCTCATATTTATCAATGACCACGAAGATAAAAACGAGGAGACGTTCTGCGTGAAGGTCATCTATGAAGAAACGAGGAAAGCCCTCTGAAGGTTCGGACTGATCTGAAGGATGACGTTCCCACAATGATGGACATTAATTGTTGGTGAAGCCCAGATCCAGACAAAACATGATCCTTCTTGGGTTAGAACCTCTGCTGAGCTTTTACTGCTGGTGACTCCCTGCCATACTCTGACACACAGGGTGTCACCGGGACAAGAATAGAGTTGGAATCCCCCCAATAGAAGCCCCTTTAGTAGAGTTGGAGAGGTGTAAAGCCTCTGTCGTGTGTTTGTTGCAGTCTACTGCAGTGTTTCTCAACCAGGGTGCCGCGGCATCCCAGTGTGCCATTTGGGTACCCCTCAGGTGCCACGAGAGCGAAAGGACTCTAATCTGGGGGGGGGGGGGGGGGGGGGGCTCTTTGGCGTTGGACCTTTCTCATTGGGATTCTCTGATGTAATGGGGGGCTCTCATATATAGGGGGACACTGGTGTGATGGGGGGCTCTCATATATAGGGGGACACTGATGTGATGGGGGGCTCACATATAAAGGGGGACACTCATGTGATGGGAGGCTCTCATATATAAGGGGACACTGATGTGATGGGGGGGCTCTCATATATAAGGGGACACTGATGTGATGGGAGGCTCTCATATATAGGGGGACACTGATGTGATGGGGGGCTCTTATATATAGGGGGACACTGATGTGATGGGGGGCTCTCATATATAGGGGGACACTGATGTGATGGGGGGGGCTCTCATATATAAGGGGACACTGATGTGATGGGAGGCTCTCATATATAGGGGGACACTGATGTGATGGGGGGCTCTTATATATAGGGGGACACTGATGTGATGGGGGGCTCTCATATATAGGGGGACACTGATGTGATGGGGGGCTCACATATATAGGGGGACACTGATGTGATGGGGGGCTCACATATAAAGGGGGACACTGATGGGATGGGGGGCTCTTATATATAGGGGGACACTGATGTGATGGGGGGCTCTTATATATAGGGGGACACTGATGTGATGGGGGGCTCTTATATATAGGGGGACACTGATGTGATGGGGGGCTCACATATAAAGGGGGACACTGATGTGATGGGGGGCTTTCATATATAGGGGGACACTGAGGTGATGGGGGGGCTCCTCATATATAGGGGGCACTGATGTGATGGGGGGGTTCTCATATATAGGGGGACACTGATGTGATAGGGGGTTCTCATATATAGGGGGACACTGATGTGATGGGGGGCTCTCATATATAGGGGGCACTGATGTGATGGGGGGGCTCTCATATATAGGGGGACACTGGTGTGATGGGGGGCTCTCATATATAGGGGGACACTGAGGTGATGGGGGGGCTCTCATATATAGGGGGACACTGATGTGATGGGGGGCTCTCATATATAGGGGGACACTGGTGTGATGGGGAGCTCTCATATACAGTGGGCACTGATGTGATGGGGGGGCTCTCATATATAGGGGGCACTGATGTGATGGGGGGCTCTCATATATAGGGGGCACTGATGTGATGGGGGGCTCTCATATATAGGGGGACACTGATGTGATGGGGGGGCTCTCATATATAGGGGGACACTGATGTGATGGGGGGGCTCTCATATATAGGGGGCACTGATGTGATGGGGGGCTCTCATATATAGGGGGCACTGATGTGATGGGGGGCTCTCATATATAGGGGGACACTGATGTGATGGGGGGGCTCTCATATATAGGGGGCACTGATGTGATGGGGGGCTCTCATATATAGGGGGCACTGATGTGATGGGAGGCTCTCATATAAAGGGGCACACTGAAATGATGGGGGGCTCTCATATATAGGGGGCACTGCTGTGATGGGGGGCTGTCATATATAGGGGACACTGAGGTGATGGGGGGGCTCTCATATATAGGGGGACACTGATGTGATGGGGGGCTCTCATATATAGGGGACACTGGTGTGATGGGGGGCTTTCATATATAGGGGACACTGATGTGATGGGGGCTCTCATATATAGGGGACACTGAGGTGATGGGGGGGCTCTCATATATAGGGGACACTGATGTGATGGGGGCTCTCATATATAGGGGACACTGAGGTGATGGGGGGGCTCTCATATATAGGGGGACACTGATGTGATGGGGGGGCTCTCATATATAGGGGGACACTGATGTGATGGGGGGCTCTCATATATAGGGGGACACTGATGTGATGGGGGGGCTCTCATATATAGGGGACACTGAGGTGATGGGGGGGCTCTCATATATAGGGGGACACTGATGTGATGGGGGGGCTCTCATATATAGGGGGACACTGATGTGATGGGGGGCTCTCATATATAGGGGGACACTGGTGTGATGGGGGGCTCTCATATATAGGGGGACACTGGTGTGATGGGGGGCTCTCATATATAGGGGGACACTGGTGTGATGGGGGCTTTCATATATAGGGGGCACTGAGGTGATGGGGGGGCTCTCATATATAGGGGGACACTGATGTGATGGGAGGCTCTCATATATAGGGGGACACTGATGTGATGGGGGGCTCTCATATATAGGGGGACACTGATGTGATGGGGGGCTCTCATATTTAGGGGGGCTCTGCTGTAAAGTAATTTCACTCAGGTGGTTGTTTCATTGGCTCAGGTGCAGGTCTCCCATTGATAAGTTACATTTACATATTGGGGGGGGGGGGTCCCCAGATTTTACAAACTTTTAGTGCTGGTTCACACATAAGCGATGTCAGACATGGCATGTGATTCAGAGGGCACTGCTCTGCAAATCACATGCGATGTCTGTGCGATGCGAATTCAGCCATACAGATTGTACGGCTGAATTTGCATCGCATTTGGACACAACTCGCACAGCACCCTTTTTTTGGTCCACACCAGAATCGGATCGCATGGGTGTTCACACCTATGCGATCCGATTCCTGTCCGAACTGACAGTATGCACTGCGATATGCAAACTAATCTGGGGGTGTCGCTAACCTTGTATTGACACCCCCCAGCGATTCGCATTTGGCAGTGTGAACTTCCTGCGAGTTAAATGCGATGCGGGAACCCCCAGTGGATTCGCAGGGTTCCCGCATCGCATATATGTGAACCTGCACTTAAAGCGGAGTTCCGGGCACAAAATCGATGTGTTTTTTTTTCTGCCCGTCCGCTAGTTCTGGATAACCTGAAAAGGAATTGGATAGTTAGGTTTTTGTTTTTTTTTAAAACTCACCTTGTAATTGTAGATCGTAAATACTCACCTCAGGGTACTTCCTCCCTCGGAGCCGCGGCTCACCCCGTCACTTCCTGCCTCGCGATGATTCCTGGGAGCTGAACGTCATAGCTCCCAGGAATCAATGCGACGGCACTGGCCCCGCACGTCATTTCCTGGCGACGCCGCACCGGAAGTGACGAGAGGGGCCGGTGCGGCGCATTCTGGGAGAAGAAGACGCGGAAGAAGACGCAGAAGAGGATCGCGCCGGCTTCAGCTGCCCACAAGAGAGATGGAAACGCTGTGGAAGAAATTTTATAAGTAAGTATTTCTTCTAAAAGGTAAGTGCGAACCGGGACAGATCAGAGGCTAGCCATTGTGGAATGTACTAGCCCTGACTGTCCCGGGGGTATGCTTAGTGAAAAATGACATCTGTGCCCGGAACTCCGCTTTAAAGGATGTTGGATATTAGGAACGGTTGAGAAACATTGGTCTGCTGTATATCTTTCTGGGGGGATTTCTCCTCACTTCCTGTCTCGGTGACACGCCGGGCCGTGTCATAGTGTGACTGTGTAATAAAAGGGCGCACCACTCCCAATTCTTGGAGCTCCTCCCACTTTATGATGAAGGATCAGAAGACACAACATTGGCTGCGATTCAGTGTATTAAAAGAAAACCCCGTCAATGCATTTCAAGGATCTATATCCGCTTCCTCAGGGCTCCGCCCAGAATTTTATCCAATGGTAGAATTTTGCTTTAAAAAGTACAGAAAGAAGAATAAATGGTCCGTGTGCGTTAGAATGAGTCCGCGGACGCCATGTTGTCTCTACATAGAGAAGATCCAATCAGCTTCCTATTGATTGTAAGTTTGTATTATTTGTATATTTCTATTGTGTGATCTTTGATACAATGTATAGCTGTATATTGTACAAATTCTATTTATATATATATTTTGCACAGATTTTGCACAGAGATTGTTGGTTTGCTCCTTTTGTACTCATTGCTTCAAATAAAATATTTTTGTTTTTGTGTTTTTTTGCACATATTTTGGAAGTTTTTTGCTAAATTCTGTTTCTTCTTAATTGTATGTTACTATGGGTGACCAGCAATGAATGACCTCCCACTCAAGGTTTACTCCGCCCACAACTGATGGTGACTAGTTAAATTCGGTATTGGCTTCCTACAACCTATGCGTTCCTAGCTCCGCCCAACTTCCAAAGTCATGGGGGATGGGGGGGGTGTTACTCTCATTGTTGGGTTATTCATTTACTATAGAGCCCTGGTGCCTGGGAACTGCAAGTGACCCTTTGGCAATTTTTCTGCAGCCCTCTGGGTCCCTGCAGAGAATAATCTGTGCCTGCAGTCTCTGAAAATCTCCTTTAGTATGTCTGCAGTCTCTGACCATCTCCTGTACTATGTCTGCAGTCTCTGACCATCTCCTGTAGTATGTCTGCAGTCTCTGACCATCTCCTGTACTATGTCTGCAGTCTCTGACCATCTCCTGTACTATGTCTGCAGTCTCTGACTGTCCCCTGTAGTATGTCTGCAGTCTCTGACTGTCCCCTGTACTATGTCTGCAGTCTCTGACCATCTCCTGTACTATGTCTGCAGTCTCTTACTGTGTCCTGTACATGTCTGCAGTCTCTGACCATCTCCTGTACTATGTCTGCAGTCTCTGATCATCTCCTTTTGTGTGTCTTTGCTATCTCTGATAATAAATATTCATAGAATTTTATGTGTGGCCCTTTGGTGATGTCCATTGTGGAGCCCATGACTGAAGTGGGCGTGTTCCACTGGCTTACCATAGAGATGACCGAGGACCCGAACTTTCCTGATCATCTCTATGGTCTAAGAAACTGGAAGTGACGAGTATTTTGTCACGGTTTCTGTAAACAGACTGTCACAGGCCTGTGAAAGTATCAGATCAAACCAATCCCGGTTTGGTCTGATGCTTTTAAGGGCAGAGGAGAGGTCTGGGGTCTAGTAAACCCCAGCTGTCTCAGTAAAGAGAACCTGTCACCGCCTGTGTTATCACAAGGGACGTTGTTCATATTTTTACCTTCAGCACTGTCGCACTTTGAGTGCAACACTGTACCCATATGAAATTTATATCATTTTTTGAGACAGAGCTTTCTTTTGGTGGCATTTAATCACCACTGGGTTTTATTTTTGTGCCAAACAAAAAAAGACCAAAAAAATGTTGAAAAAAAAAAACTTTCTTCACTAATTTTACTTCTTCACTAATGGGCACCGATGAGGCTGCACTCATGGGCACTGATGAAGCTGCGCTCATGGGGCACTGATGAGGCTGCGCTCATGGGGCACTGATGAGGCTGCGCTCATGGGGCACTGATGAGGCTGCACTCATAAGGGACTGATGAGGCTGCACTCATGGGGCACTGATGAGGCTGCACTCATGGGGCACTGATGAGGCTGCACTCATGGGCAATGATGAGGCTGCACTAATGGACACTGATGACCACTGATGAAGCTGCACTGATAGTTTGCACTGATGTGCACTAATAAGGCTGAATTGATGGGCAATGATGAGGCTGCACTGATGGGCATTGATGAGGCTGCACTGATGAGAATACATGGATGGGTATTGATAGGCTGCATTGATGGGCACTGATGAGGTTGCACTGCTGGGCAGAACTCTGGGAAATTTTTATTTTTCCCCATTTTTGTGCCCACACTGCATGGGTTAACTGCTTGATTTGTTTAGGGGTGAACACAAAGGTTATATTCACCCGATCCTTCAATCCTCAGGAAAATGGGGCTACCCCCCATCCAGCGGTGGACTGTTCTCACCTTCTTCACATCCAGAGGCGGTCTATGGGCGAGATGATGTCAGGAAAAGTTTACAGCATAAGACTGCTAAATTTGGGGGGGGGGGGGGGCAGGAGCGGCAGGTACCGGTCTTGTGCGGGAAGGATCAGCGGATTTGGTGAGTATATCTTGGCTCTCCTCTCCCCTAGACAAAATGCAGCAGGTTACCCATGTAGTGAGGGAGAGTTCTGCATGCTCGGTATACTGACGCTGAAAGTACCGTCATGGAATTCACAGTCCTACGCCAAAGCCAATAGCCCCAAACCCCTTTCACCGAAACCTATTTCTCCTTTCTATATCTATAAATGTATTAAAAAACAACATGGGTTTAATAAGGAAGTTGAGTTTGGCAATCAATGTTTAAAATCCAGAATTTCGGGGGCCGTCTCTGTGCAGCCGGGGTCTATTCTCTGTGATGAAGGACAGGTGACATTGATGGAATTACCCATCCATGTATTCTCATCAGTGCAGCCTCATCAATGCCCATCAGTGCAGCCTCATCATTGCCCATCAATTCAGCCTCATTAGTGCACATCAGTGCAAACTATCAGTGCCCATCAGTGCAGCTTCACCAGTGGTCATCAGTGTCCATTAGTGCAGCCTCATCATTGCCTATGAGTGAAGAAGTAAAATTAGTGAAGAAAGGTTTTTTTTTTCAACATTTTTTTGGTCTTTTTTTGTTTGGCACAAAAATAAAACCCAGTGGTGATTAAATGCCACCAAAAGAGGGCTCCGTCTCAAAAAATGATATAAATTTCATATGGGTACAGTGTTGCACTCAAAGTGCGACAGTGCTGAAGGTAAAAATATGAACAACGTCCCTTGTGATAACACAGGCGGTGACAGGTTCTCTTTACTGAGACAGCTGGGGTTTACTAGACCCTAGACCTCTCCTCTGCCCTTAAAAGCATCAGACCAAACCGGGATTGGTTTGATCTGATACTTTCACAGGCCTGTGACAGTCTGTTTACAGAAACCGTGACAAAATACTCGTCACTTCCAGTTTCTTAGACCATAGAGATGATCAGGAAAGTTCGGGTCCTCGGTCATCTCTATGGTAAGCCAGTGGAACACGCCCACTTCAGTCATGGGCTCCACAATGGACATCACCAAAGGGACACACATAAAATTCTATGAATATTTATTATCAGAGATAGCAAAGACACACAAAAGGAGACGGTCAGAGACTGCAGACATAGTATAGGAGACGGTCAGAGACTGCAGACATAGTATAGGAGACGGTCAGAGACTGCAGACATAGTACAGGAGACGGTCAGAGACTGCAGAAATAGCACAGGAGACGGTCAGAGACTGCAGACATAGTACAGGAGACGGTCAGAGACTGCAGACATAGTACAGGAGACGGTCAGAGACTGCAGACATAGTACAGGAGACGGTCAGAGACTGCAGACATAGTACAGGAGATGGTCAGAGACTGCAGACAGACATACTAAAGGAGATTTTCAGAGACTGCAGACACGGATTATTCTCTGCAGGGACCCAGAGGGCTGCAGAAAAATTGCCAAAGGGCCACTTGCAGTTCCCAGGCACCAGGGCTCTATAGTAAATGAATAACCCAACAATGAGAGTAACACCCCCCCCATCCCCCATGACTTTGGAAGTTGGGCGGAGCTAGGAACGCATAGGTTGTAGGAAGCCAATACCGAATTTAACTAGTCACCATCAGTTGTGGGCGGAGTAAACCTTGAGTGGGAGGTCATTCATTGCTGGTCACCCATAGTAACATACAATTAAGAAGAAACAGAATTTAGCAAAAAACTTCCAAAATATGTGCAAAAAAACACAAAAACAAAAATATTTTATTTGAAGCAATGAGTACAAAAGGAGCAAAATAGATAAATAGAATTTGTACAATATACAGCTATACATTGTATCAAAGATCACACAATAGAAATATACAAATAATACAAACTTACAATCAATAGGAAGCTGATTGGATCTTCTCTATGTAGAGACAACATGGCGTCCGCGGACTCATTCTAACGCAAACGGACCATTTATTCTTCTTTCTGTACTTTTTAAAGCAAAATTCTACCATTGGATAAAATTCTGGGCGGAGCCCTGAGGAAGCGGATATAGATCCTTAAAATGCATTGACGGGGTTTTCTTTTAATACACTGAATCGCAGCCAATGTTGTGTCTTCTGATCCTTCATCATAAAGTGGGAGGAGCTCCAAGAATTGGGAGTGGTGCGCCCTTTTATTACACAGTCACACTATGACACGGCCCGGCGTGTCACCGAGACAGGAAGTGAGGAGAAATCCCCCCAGAAAGATATACAGCAGACCAATGTTTCTCAACCGTTCCTAATATCCAACATCCTTTTAAGTGCAGGTTCACATATATGCGATGCGGGAACCCTGCGAATCCACTGCGGGTTCCCGCATCGCATTTAACTCGCAGGAAGTTCACACTGCCAAATGCGAATCGCTGGGGGGTGTCAATACAAGGTTAGCGACACCCCCAGATTAGTTTGCATATCGCAAGTGCATACTGTCAGTTCGGACAGGAATCGGATCGCATAGGTGTGAACACCCATGCGATCCGATTCTGGTGTGGACCAAAAAAAGGGTGCTGTGCGAGTTGTGTCCCAATGTGATGCGAATTCAGCCGTACAATCTGTATGGCTGAATTTTCATCGCACAGACATCGCATGTGATTTGCAGAGCAGTGCCCTCTGAATCACATGCCATGTCTGACATCGCTTATGTGTGAACCAGCACTAAAAGTTTGTAAAATCTGGGGACCCCCCCCAATATGTAAATGTAACTTATCAATGGGAGACCTGCACCTGAGCCAATGAAACAACCACCTGAGTGAAATTACTTTACAGCAGAGCCCCCCTAAATATGAGAGCCCCCCCATCACATCAGTGCCCCCCTAAATATGAGAGCCCCCCATCACACCAGTGTCCCCCTATATATGAGAGCCCCCCCATCACATCAGTGTCCCCCTATATATGAGAGCCCCCCATCACATCAGTGTCCCCCTATATATGAGAGCCCCCCATCACATCAGTGTCCCCCTATATATGAGAGCCCCCCATCACATCAGTGCCCCCTATATATAAGAGCCCCCATCACTTCAGTGTCCCCCTATATATGAGAGCCCCTCATCACATCAGTGTCCCCCTATATATGAGAGCCCCCCCATCACATCAGTGTCCCCCTTTATATGAGAGCCCCCATCACTTCAGTGTCCCCCTAAATATAAGAGCCTCCCATCACATCAGTGCCCCCCTATATATGAGAGCCTCCCATCACATCAGTGCCCCCCTATATATGAGAGCCTCCCATCACATCAGTGCCCCCCTATATATGAGAGCCTCCCATCACATCAGTGCCCCCCTATATATGAGAGCCCCCCATCACATCAGTGTCCCCCTATATATGAGAGCCCCCCATTACATCAGTGCCCCCTATATATGAGAGCCCCCCATTACATCAGTGTCCCCCTATATATGAGAGCCTCCCATCACATCAGTGTCCCCCTATATATGAGAGCCCCCCATTACATCAGTGCCCCCTATATATGAGAGCCCCCCATTACATCAGTGTCCCCCTATATATGAGAGCCTCCCATCACATCAGTGTCCCCCTATATATGAGAGCCCCCCATCACATCAGTGCCCCCCTATATATGAGAGCCCCCCATTACATCAGTGCCCCCTATATATGAGAGCCCCCCATTACATCAGTGTCCCCCTATATATGAGAGCCTCCCATCACATCAGTGTCCCCATATATATGAGAGCCCCCCATTACATCAGTGTCCCCCTATATATGATAGCCCCCCATTACATCAGTGTCCCCCTATATATAAGAGCCTCCCATCACATCAGTGTCCCCCTATATATGAGTGCCTCCCATCACATCAGTGTCCCCCTATATATGAGTGCCTCCCATCACATCAGTGTCCCCCTATATATGAGAGCCTCCCATCACATCAGTGTCCCCCTATATATGAGAGCCTCCCATCACATCAGTGTCCCCCTATATATGAGTGCCTCCCATCACATCAGTGTCCCCCTATATATGAGAGCCTCCCATCACATCAGTGTCCCCCTATATATGAGTGCCTCCCATCACATCAGTGTCCCCCTATATATGAGAGCCCCCCCATCACATCAGTGTCCCCCTATATATGAGAGCCCCCCATCACATCAGTGTCCCCCTATATATGAGAGCCCCCCATCACACCAGTGTCCCCCTATATATGAGAGCCCCCCCATCACATCAGTGTCCCCCTATATATGAGAGCCCCCCATCACATCAGTGTCCCCCTATATATGAGAGCCCCCCATCACATCAGTGCCCTCTATATATGAGAGCCCCCCATCACATCAGTGCCCCCTATATATGAGAGCCCCCATCACTTCAGTGTCCCCCTATATATGAGAGCCCCTCATCACATCAGTGTCCCCCTATATATGAGAGCCCCCCCATCACATCAGTGTCCCCCTATATATGAGAGCCCCCCCATCACATCAGTGTCCCCCTTTATATGAGAGCCCCCATCACTTCAGTGTCCCCCTAAATATAAGAGCCTCCCATCACATCAGTGCCCCCCTATATATGAGAGCCTCCCATCACATCAGTGCCCCCCTATATATGAGAGCCTCCCATCACATCAGTGCCCCCCTATATATGAGTGCCTCCCATCACATCAGTGTCCCCCTATATATGAGAGCCTCCCATCACATCAGTGCCCCCCTATATATGAGAGCCTCCCATCACATCAGTGTCCCCCTATATATGAGAGCCTCCCATCACATCAGAGTCCCCCTATATATGAGAGCCTCCCCATTACATCAGTGTCCCCCTATATATGAGAGCCTCCCATCACATCAGTGTCCCCCTATATACGAGTGCCTCCCATCACATCAGTG
The DNA here is from genome assembly GCF_965119305.1 of Pelophylax lessonae. NCBI lineage: Eukaryota > Metazoa > Chordata > Amphibia > Anura > Ranidae > Pelophylax > Pelophylax lessonae. The sequence goes on from NW_028119980.1 coordinate 99,867, forward strand.
TCCCCCTATATACGAGTGCCTCCCATCACATCAGTGTCCCCCTATATACGAGTGCCTCCCATCACATCAGTGTCCCCCTATATACGAGTGCCTCCCATCACATCAGTGTCCCCATATATATTAGAGCCTCCCATCACATCAGTGTCCCCATATATATTAGAGCCCCCCCATCACATCAGTGTCCCCCTATATATGAGTGCCTCCCATCACATCAGTGTCCCCCTATATACGAGTGCCTCCCATCACATCAGTGTCCCCCTATATACGAGTGCCTCCCATCACATCAGTGTCCCCATATATATTAGAGCCCCCCATCACATCAGTGTCCCCATATATATATTAGAGACCCCCCATCACATCAGTGTCCCCCTATATATGAGAGCACCCCATCCCATCAGTGTCCCCCCTATATATGAGAGCCCTCCCATCACATCAGTGTCCCCCTATATATGAGTGCCTCCCATCACATCAGTGTCCCCCTATATATTAGAGCCTCCCATCACATCAGTGTCCCCATATATATTAGAGCCTCCCATCACATCAGTGTCCCCATATATATTAGAGCCCCCCATCACATCAGTGTCCCCATATATATTAGAGCCCCCCATCACATCAGTGTCCCCATATATATTAGAGCCCCCCATCACATCAGTGTCCCCATATATATATATTAGAGACCCCCCATCACATCAGTGTCCTCCTATATATGAGAGCCCCCCATCCCATCAGTGTCCCCCTATATATGAGAGCCCCCCCATCACATCAGTGTCCCCCGTCCCCCTATATATGAGAGCCTCCATCACTTCAGTGTCCCCCTATATATATGAAAGCCCCCCATCCCATCAGTGTCTCCCTATATATGAGAGCTTCCATCCCATCAGTGTCCCCCTCTATATATGAGAGCCCCCCCATCACATCAGAGTCCCCCTATATATGAGAGCCCCCCCATCCCATCAGTGTCTCCCTATATATGAAAGCCTCCATCACATCAGAGTCCCCCTATATATGAAAGCCCATCACATCAGTGTCCCCCTATATATGTGAGCCCCCCATCACATCAGTGTCCCCCTATATATGAAAGCCCCCCTCATCACATCAGTGTCCCCCTATATATGAGAGCCTCCCATCACATCAGAGTCCCCTTATATATGAGAGCCCCCCATCACACCAGTGTCCCCATATATATGAGAGCCCCCCATCACACCAGTGTCCCCATATATATGAGAGCCCCCCATCACATCAGTGTCCCCCTTTATATGTGAGCCCCCCCATCACATCAGTTTCCCCATATATATGAAAGCCCCCCTCATCACTTCAGTGTCCCCCTTTATATGTGAGCCCCCCATCACATCAGTGTCCCCCTTTATATGAGAGCCCCCCATCACTTCAGTGTCCCCCTATATATGAGAGCCCCCCATCACATCAGTGTCCCCATATATATGAGAGCCCCTCATCACATCAGTGTCCCCCTTTATATGAGAGCCCCCTATTACTTCAGTGTCCCCCTATATGTGAGAGCCCCCCATCACATCAGAGAATCACAATGAGAAAGGTCCAACGCCAAAGAGTCCCCCCCCCCCCAGATTAGAGTCCTTTCGCTCTCGTGGCACCTGAGGGGTACCCAAATGGCACACTGGGATGCCGCGGCACCCTGGTTGAGAAACACTGCAGTAGACTGCAACAAACACACGACAGAGGCTTTACACCTCTCCAACTCTACTAAAGGGGCTTCTTTTGGGGGGATTCCAACTCTATTCTTGTCCCGGTGACACCTTGTGCGTCAGAGTATGACAGGGAGTCACCAGCAGTAAAAGCTCAGCAGAGGTTCTAACCCAAGAAGGATCATGTTTTGTCTGGATCTGGGCTTCACCAACAATTAATGTCCATCATTGTGGGAACGTCATCCTTCAGATCAGTCCGAACCTTCAGAGGGATTTCCTCGTTTCTTCATAGATGACCTTCACGCAGAACGTCTCCTCGTTTTTATCTTCGTGGTCATTGATAAATATGAGAATTTCTTCCAATCCGCCGCTGTCGCTGGGTGCAAAGCGAAGTCCGATGGTGTAGGTTTCCCCCGCCCCCACCTGAAAGAAAAATTCATCCAATCAATGAATAAAAAACCTTTCCAGGAAATAATATTGGCTATTGTATCCATTCTATCTCCTGGCCCTGGGGTTATACTGCTGACCCCCGCCCCCCCTCCTGGCCCTGGGGTTATACCGCTGACCTCGCCCACCCCTCCTGGCCCCGGGGTTATACCGTCCGTTACCTCCCCTCCTGGCCCTGGGGTTATACCGCTAACAACGCCCACCCTCCTGGCCCCGGGGTTATACCGCCCGTTAACCCCCCTCCTGGCCCTGGGGTTATACCGCTGACCCCGCCCACCCCTCCTGGCCCCGGGGTTATATCGTCCGTTACCCCCCCTCCTGGCCCTGGGGTTAAACCGCTGACCCCACCCTCTCCTGGCCCTGGGGTTATACCGTTCTGTTACCCCCCTCTCCTGGCCCTGGGGTTATACCGCTGATCCCCCCCCCCTCCTGGCCCCGGGATTATACCGTCCGTTACCCCTCTCCTGGCCCTGGGGTTATACCGCTGACCCCGCCCCCTCCTGGCCCTGGGGTTATACCATCCGTTACCCCCCCCCCACTCCTGGCGCTGGGGTTATACCATCTGTCACCTCACCCCCCCCCCCCCATGACAGTGCCCGAAACATGACAGCCAAGAGAGATGCATATGAAATACACTCTGTAGTGTGAGAACTGACACTTCCTGTTCAGAAACTACATATCCCACAATCCCCGGGCCTCTCAGTCTAGTGCTCTGCAGGGGAGAGCTACACAGTAATTAGATCTGACACAGATAGGCAGAGCAAGTGGTCAATAACATTCATTGTAATATGACTTGTGTAGTGATTATATATGCTATGTTTTTTTTTTTGTATTTGCTATTTTTTTCCCCATGAAAGTTGCCCTTTATGTAAGACTCTGCAGCAATAACCCCCCCCGAATATAAATATATTTCACATTTCAGTTAATGGGGGCTCCATCAGTCCTGAGTCCCGGCATTATCCTAACTAATGAGGGTTATTATCGTGGCTCCCGGTGATTTGCCCCCGATAACGAATGATTCCGGTCTTCCGGAGATCATCATCCCTCCCGGCTGCAGAATCCGGATTTATATATAGAGAGGAGGAGGAGCCTGGAGATTGCGGCCGTGCGGCTCTCTAATAAGGGTCTGTGAATGATGGAGCAGACACGCGCAGGCTCTTGATTTAAGAACTTTCAGAGCGGCTTCCTATGAACTTTCATTAGCTCACGCGTGCGTACGCAGAACTCGCCGTGTACAAGTGTCGGAGCAAAAAATGGGTGGCCTGCCGCACCGCACAATTAGAACGGCCTAATGAAGTCGTGTAGATGGAGGATGGAGGAAGAAGGCGCAGCGTACAGGACGTTCGTCATGTCGGAGCGGGGGGACCGTGCGTCTTCTGCTGCGTCAGTGAGGACTTATTAACCACTTCTGGACTGGAAGGTGGACTCTATTTACTATTTAGATGACTTCTGAAGGCAATTGGTTCCATTTGATTTTAGTTAGGGGTAGCAAAGTAAAGGGGGGTGAATACATATGCCCCCCCCCCACACATACTTTTAACAGATTTATTTGTATAATTTATCATTCTCCTTCCACTTCACAATTATGGCCACTTTGTGTCGGTCTATCACATAAAATCCCAATAAAATACATTTACATGTTTGGTTGTAACATGAGAAAATGAGGAAGATGTCAAGGGGTGTGAATACTTTATCAAGGTGCTGTATATATATATATATATATACACACAGAGTGTCTTGAAAAAGCATTCACACCCCTTGACATTTTCCTCATATTATTAAACAAAAAAAAAAAAAAAATTATATATATATAATTTTTTATTTTGTTTAACCACTTCTGGACTGGAAGGTTTTTCCCCCTTAATGACCAGGCCATATTTTGCGATTCGGCACTGCGTTATTTTAACTGACAATTGCGCAGTCGTGCGACGCTGTACCCAAATGAAATGAATGTCCTTTTTTTCCCACAAATAGAACTTTCTTTTGGTGGTATTTGATCACCTGTGCGATTTTTATTTTTCGTGCTATAAACAAAAAAGTGCGACAATTCTGAAAAAAAAAAAAAATACAATATTTTTTAACTTCCTGCTATATGAAATTCCCCAAAAAAATTTTAAAATCAAAATTTTTTAACATTTTAGGCCAATTTGTTTTCTGCTACATATTTTTGGTAAAAAAAAAAAAAAAAAAAAAAAAAAAAAAATCGCAATAAGCGTATTTTGATTGGTTTGCGCAAAAGTTATCATGCCTACAAACTACGGGAAATATTTATGACATATTTATTGTTTTTTTTTTTTTACTAGTAATGGCGGCGATCAGCGATTTTTAGCAGGACTGCGACATTGCGGCGGACAGATCGGAACCCTAACTGACATTTTTGACACTTTTGGGGGGACCAGAGACATTACTACAGTAATCAGTGCTAAAAAATATGCACTGTCACTGTACTAATGATACTGGCAGGGAAGGGGTTAACACCAGGGGTGATCAGAGGGTTAATTGTGAGCCTAGGGGAGTGTTTACTAAATGTCTGGGGGAGGGACTTGTGAAATGATCATAGAGACCTGTGATCCTATATAGAAGGAGCTCTGTGATCATTTCAGAGAGAAGAACAATCAGCTGTGTTTACAACATCCGATCGTTCTTCTCTCTCAGCGGGGAGCGATGCCCCGTGCATCGGCTTCCCCGCTGACGAGCGGTGGTGTGCGCTCGCCCCCTAGCTCCCTGTGCGCGACCAACGTATACCTAAGTCAGTTTGCACAGGAGTGGCTGCCTGCGGCGGACGGTTGTAATGATGATGTCACGCCGAGTAAATAGATACCGAACATGTTACGGTTTAATATTGCGCACACCGGCGGAATGGCGACAAACTATGGTCAATAACAATCTCCATAGGCGATTCTTTAAACATTTTTAACGCTTACCAGTTTAGAGTAGCTCTTCTTTTTTTTTTTTTATTGCTCTCGCTCTGTCACAGAACAAGTCACACAAGTGTGAAAGGGGCCTAGATGCTCATATTGCCTTTGGGGGAGGGGGGAGGGTTGGGGGGCGCAGTTTGGCATATTCACCCTGGGCTCTAGATCACCTTGTCCCAGCACTGAGCAAAGGGCATTCAGATAAGGGGGCATGGATTTTTATTGGGGTATGAAGGCCTGCCCCTCCCCCACCTGCCAACAGCACCCAGGGGAGGTCTGAACTGCAGTAAAGGCTCCCACAGTGAGATCTTCCCTGTGACAAATGAACCCAGAAGCAATGTGTATAATATCACTTCCAGGTTCACGGCTGTCATTCCTCAGCTACTGGAGCCAAGGAGGAAGCTAATCAAGCACAACCTGTGGTTGGTTAGCTACACTGGAGGACGAGGGAGACATTGGGAGTCTAATAGACCCCTGATGTCTCCGTAAAGAGGACCTGTTCCCTGTCCTGTGCTATCACATAAGGGGCTTGTTAGCCCTTTGTAATAGTAATAAAGTTAAAAAAAAAAAAAGTGTAAAAAAAAGAAACTAAATTAACCACTTTACTACTGCCCGCCGCGCAGCCGCTCCTGCGCAAACCGCCTTAAGTATACATCGGTCGTGCGCCTGCAGCTAGGGGGCGCGCTCCTGCCCTCACTCGTCAGCAGGGACTCCGATGCACGGGACAGGCGGCTCCGATTGCCCCCTGACACCCACGATCGCTCCCCGCTGAGAGAGAAGGACGGTCGGATGTTGTAAACACAGCTGACCGTTCTTCTCCCTGGAATGATCACAGAGCGCCTGTGATCCTTCTATACAGGAACACAGGTCTCTATGATCATTTCACAAGCCACGCCCCCCCCACAGTTAGAATCACTCCCCTAGGCTCACATTTAACCCTTTGATCACCAATACTGTTAACCCCTTCCCTGCCAGTGTCATTATTACAGTGACAGTGCATATGTATAGCACTGATTACTGTAGTGATGTCACTGGTACCCCCAAAATTGTCAAAAATGTCAGTCAGGGGTCCGATCTGTCCGCCGCAATGTCGCAGTCCCGCTATAAATCGCTAATCGCTGCCATTACTAGTAAAAAAAAACACAATAAAAATGACATAAATCTTTCCCCTAGTTTGTAGAGGTGATAACTTTTGTGCAAACCAATGAAAATACGCTTATTGGGATTTCTTTTTAAAAAAATATGTAGCAGAAAACAAATTGGCCTAAAATGTTAAAAAAAACATTTTTCAGAATTGTTGCTCTTTTTTTGTTTATAGCGCAAAAAGTAAAAATCGCACAGGTGATCAAATACCACCAAAAGAAAGCTCTGTTTGTGGGAAAAAAAGGACATCAATTTCATTTGGGTACAGCATCGCCCGACCGCGCAATTGTCCGTTAAAATAACGCAGTGCCGAATCGCAAAAAGTGGTCTGGTCATTAAGGGGGCAAATCCTTCCGGTCCAGAAGTGGTTAAACAAAATAAAAAATTATATATATAAATTTTTTTTTTGTTTAATCAAATGTGGAAAATGTCAAGGGGTGTGAATGCTTTTTCAAGACACTGCGTGTGTATATGTATATATATATACACACACACACACACAAATATATATATATATACACACGCAGTGTCTTGAAAAAGCATTCACACCCCTTGACATTTTCCACATTTTCTCATGTTACAACCAAAAATTCTATTGGGATTTTATGTGATAGACCGACACAAAGTGGCCATAATTGTGAAGTGGAAGGAAAATGATAAATGATACAAATAAATCTGTGAAAAGTGTGGCTGCATTTGTATTCACCCCCCCCCCCCCTTTACTCTGATACCCCTAACTAAAATCTAGTGGAACCAATTACCTTCAGAAGTCTCCTAATTAGTAAATAGAGTCCATCTGTGTGTAATGTAATCTCAGTATAAATACAGCTGTTCTGTGAAGCCCTCAGAGGTTTGTTAGAGAACCTTAGTGATTAAACAGCATCATGAAGGCCAAGGAACACACCAGACAGGTCAGGGATAAAGTTGTGGAGAAGTGTAAAGCAGGGTTAGGTTATAAAAAAATCTCCCAAGCTTTGACCATCTCACGGAGCGCTGTTCAATCCATCATGGGAAAATGGAAAGAGTATGGCACAACTGCAACCCTACCAAGACATGGCCGTCCACCTAAACTGACCGGCCGGGCCCCTACCAAGACATGGCCGTCCACCTAAATTGACTGGCGGGGCCCCTACCAAGACATGGCCGTCCACCTAAACTGACCGGCCGGGCAACCCTACCAAGACATGGCCGTCCACCTAAACGGACCGGCCGGGCCCCTACAAAGACATGGCCGTCCACCTAAACTGACCGGCCGGGCCCCTACCAAGACATGGCTGTCCACCTAAACTGACCGGCCGGGCAACCCTACCATGACATGGCCGTCCACCTAAACTAACCAGCCGGGCCCCTACCAAGACATGGCCGTCCACCTAAACTGACCGGCCGGGCCCCTACCAAGACATGGCCATCCACCTAAACTGACCGGCCGGGCCCCTACCAAGACATGGCCATCCACCTAAACTGACCGGCCGGGCCCCTACCAAGACATGGCCGTCCACCTAAACTGACCGGCCGGGCCCCTACCAAGACATGGCCATCCACCTAAACTGACCGGCCAGGCAAGGAGAGCATTCATCAGAGAAGCAGCCAAGAGGCCCATGGGAACTCTGGAGGAGCTGCAGAGATCCACAGCTCAGGTGGAAGAATCTGTCCACAGGACAACTATTAGTCGTGCGCTCCACAAATCTGCCCTTTATGGAAGAGTGAGAAGAAGAAAGCCATTGGTGGAAGAAAGCCATAAGAAGTCCTGTTTGCAGTTTAGGAGAAGCCATGTGGGGGACACAGCAAACATGTGGAAGAAGGAGCTCCCAATAAAATACATTTACGTTTTTGGTTGTAACATGACAAAATGTGGGAAATTTCAAGGGGTGTGAATACTTATTCAAGGCACTGTGTGTGTATATATATATATACACACACATACAGTTATATATATGAAGCATCAGCAAAGAAAAGGTAAAAAGCAGCGGTTACCTTGAAGGTGTTCTTCTTGAACTGCAGTAGGTCCACCCTGTTTGTATGGAGGGAGTATCTCTTCTTGGATTGGTAGGGATTGGTATAGGTGATCCTTTTGTTGCAGCCCTTGTCTCCGGAGGGAATTGTAATTTCAAAAGGCCTTTAAAAACATAAAATATTTTTGTTGTTGTTTAAATTATTATTTTTTTTTTTTTACATTATAATTATTTAATAATTATTCAATAATATTGTTATTTTTTTTTTATAACATTATTATTTGAGTTATTTTGGGTGTTATGCGTGTTTTTTTTTTTTTTTTTTGCATTATTGGTGTTGTAAATGTATTGCTATTTTGTATTATGTCTTGTATTTTCTAAAAGTTTGTAAATAAAAAAAAAAATATTATTATTAAATTATTGTAATTATTTTTGTTTAATATTATTATTTCATTATTAGTTTATAATATTATTATTTAATGATGTTATATTATTATTTTATAGTATTATCATTTAATGATTATTTAACTGGATAGTTATTTTATTAAATTTTATTTAATGATCATTTAATGATTATTGTATAATATGATTATTTAATGATTATTTTATTTAATATACTATTAGTTATGTAAATGTATTGCCATGTATTGTTATTTTGTATTATGTCTTGTATTTTCTAAAAGTTTGCAAATAAAAAAAATATTATTGTTAAATGATTATTTAATTTAATTATTATTGTTTAATATTATTATTTAATTATTATTTTAAAATATTATTTAATGATTATTTAACTGGATTATTATTTTTTGTTATATTTTTATTTATTGATTTTGATATAATATTGTTATTTAATGATTATTTTATTTAATGACCATTTTATATACTATTATTTATGTAAATGTATTGCCATGTATTGTTATTTTGTATTATGTTTTGTATTTTCTAAATTTTTGCAAATAAAAAAAATATGTATATTATTAAATGATAATTTTTTTATTTTATTTTATTATTATTGTTTAATATTATTATTTAATTATTATTTCATAATAATATTATTTTAAAATACTGTAATTTAATTATTTTATGATAATATTATTTAATGGTTATTTAATATTATTATTTTACAATATTATTATTTAATGTTTATTTCAGTGGAATACTATTTTATTATATTTTCATTTAATGATCTATTTATTTAATGATTATTGTGTTATATTATTATTTCATGATTTTATTTAATTAACATTTTATAATACTATTATTTAAATTTTATTATAATAATACATAACTAATTATATTAATAATCGTTAAATAAAATACAATTTAAATAATAATGCTATACAATAATCATTAAAAAAATAATCATTAAAGAAAAATATTTTAAAATAATCTTAAAATAATGATATAAACTAATATTATTATAAAATATTAATTTCAATAAAATGTTTTCTGCCAAATGGAAAGTTCAGCCAATGTGACCTCTGACCCGCCCCTTCAACACAAATCACATGACTGGTCAGTTTGGGGAGCCCAGAGCAGCATTTTCTCCAGCATTTTCTAAATATAATAAAATTTTATATAATAATATTATACAATAATCATTAAATAAAAATGTTATAAAATAATCATTAAAAATTCCTATAAAATAATAATATTACTATATATAAATTTCTAAATAAAATAACATTTTATATAATAATATTATACATTAATCATTAAATAAAATAATCATTAACTAAAAATGTTATAAAATAATCATGAAAAAATCCTATAAAATAATAATATTATAAAAAAAGCATTAAATAAAATGTTTTCTGCTAAATGGGAAGTTCAGCCAATGTGACCTCTGACCCGCCCCTTCAACACAAATCACATGACTGGTCAGTAGGGAGCCCAGAGCAGCATTTTCCCCAGCATTTTCTGAATAAAATAACATTTTATATAATAATATTATACAATAATCATTATATAAAATAATCATCAAATAAAATAATTATAAAAAAATCATTAAAAAATACTATAAAATAATCATTTAAATAAAATGCTTTCTGCTAAATGGGAAGTTCAGCCAAACTCTGACCCGCCCCTACAATACAAATCACATGACTGGTCAGTAGGGAGCCCAGAGCAGCATTTTCTCCAGGAAGGAATGCATTTGAACCCTCGGTAATAGGATCTCGGAAAGACATTTATATAACTTTATCTGAGCACGGGTCGGATTTAATGAGTGGTTGGAAGCAGAGCAGATAAGTAGTGGTCAGGCCATAGAACCCCGCGTAGCGGCTGCGCCCGCTCTCCGGCTCGTTAATCCATTTCCATCAGAGGCGGTGGATTCGGCGCGCACAGCACTTTCAGAAACAAATTACAGGAGAGCTTTAATATTTTCAGATTGCAATGTTTCATTGCAGCTCCCCTAGGAATGAATGCCAGACATACTAATTCAAATTGTTTTAACAATGAACAGCCGAGCAAAATTATACATGTCAGCTTGTAATAATCCCTTTTCAGAGAGAGCGCTCCAGCAATTTATCATAATGCAGAATGATGTCTGTGCTCTATATTTACAGAGGAACCGCATAGACATGAACCGCGCTACCAGGGCAGTAATTATCACTTAGCCAAACTAGGCCGGGGGCAACAGGAAAAAAAAACGGTGTTCACAATTTTAAGTGTGAGTTACAACCAAAGAGTTTCACGTCTGTAAGGTTGTTCTGATGCCATAGCTCCTCCTCCATAATAAGCTCCGCCCACACAGCTATAGCAAGGCTTGCATTGGGTGATGAAGGACCCACATTACATGTATGAGAATCAGTGGAGTATCCTCTATGGGTGCAATATGTGTGCCCTGAACATGGGTCCCAATATTCCCTCACACATAGTAGTTGGGGGGGGGGGGGGGGGGTCAGTCATGGATGTCCGTAATTGGACGTGAACGGGGTGTTAGTGGTTTGGGGGTGAACTCTGCCTCACTTACTACTGATCCCTAAACTCTGCTTCACTTACTACTGACCCCTGACCTCTGCATCACTTACTCATGACCCCTAAACTCTGCATCACTTACTCATGACCCCTAAACTCTGCATCACTTACTCATGACCCCTAAACTCTGCATCACTTACTCATGACCCCTAAACTCTGCATCACTTACTCATGACCCCTAAACTCTGCATCACTTACTCATGACCCCTAAACTCTGCTTCACCTACTACTGACCTCTGAACTCTGCTTCACCTACTACTGACCTCTGAACTCTGCTTCACCTACTACTGACCTCTGAACTCTGCTTCACCTACTACTGACCTCTGAACTCTGCTTCACCTTCTACTGACCTCTGAACTCTGCATCACTTTAAGTCACAGCCAATATTCAGCTGAATGTAAAACACATCCACTTTTTGCTACGATGTGCTGCAGCATAGTTACCTCCGCCGCCCATGAATGCACATGTGCAGCAGATGGGTCAATAAAGCCCGCCCTATTTGTCACCGTACATATGCGTTCTGCGGATGGCAAGAGGTTTAATATAAAATCCGTGCTTCTTAGAAACATCATGCAGGCAGCATTCACCTTTAATTTCCCCTCGCTCTGATATCGGTATATTACAAATAAACAAGTATTGAGCCGAACATTCCATTTCCATTCTGCACTCAATTAGAATCTTCATTTTTCTGTTGGAACATTACGACTCTTATAAAGGCCACAAGTACATTTCAGGACGCAGCGTCTGATGGTTTTAATAAACTCGGCGGAGATTAAAAAACTCAGAGGATAGCCATGAAAATTAATGGCTGCCCATTAGGAGCTCATTTAACACTGTCAGGGAACGGAGGAAGTTTTCCACCTAAACTTTGGAAACTTTGTATGACGGTCCATGAGAGGGCAGTAAAGCTGGAATGAAGCCTGGATGATGGATGACCATGTGATGGGCACTAATGTCCTATAACTCCATAGACAATTATCTTCTTCTAGATTAACAATGCATATCCTCTGCCAAATACTACATGCAGCCTTCCGTGCTGAGCTGGGAAATACGCATTGCTCATGTGTTGGAGAAGAACGTCACCTTCGTAAAACTGATGCAAAAAAAGTAATTTAAAGCTCAGATTCAGATTTAACCTTTACTTTTGGACAGAGAAGAGGCCGGTTAGAACCTCTGTTGGGTTTTCATTGTAGTCTGTGTGTAGGCAGGTGTGGAGCTGCAATATATTTGCTGACCTGAAGAGGGCACTGTGTGGTTTCCTCAGGCTGGCAGGAGCTTGTTGAGGATTAGGTTGTCCCCTGTCATGGGCTCCAGGTTGCCATCTTGGTGAACATGGTGTCATCTACTGCAATGTTTTTCAAAATATGACCCCAAGGAGGGGATATTTTATTGATATAGGATTGATATGGAAAGGTCCTTATATTTTTCTAGCCCTGGTGAATAGGGGCGCTCTTGGACTGCTGAAACGCATTGGCTACTTTTTTATCCGCTTGACTTTTTATCAAAATAAAGTTGTATCTGGACCTCTTAGCCTTGGTGTGGCTTTTCAATTTCCACTTTTGTTATATTACATTACAAGCCAAGTAGACCATGGAGATCCTCTGGGGCAGGTGTCACCAAACTATGGCCCTCCAGTTGTTCAGGAACTACAATTCCCATCATGCCTTGTCATGTCTGCGAATGTCAGAATTTTACAATGCCTCATGGGACGTGTAGTTCCACAACAGCTGGAGATCCCTGCTCTGGGGTATAGAAGCTGCCTGCCCTGGAACCAGGTCACCTCCATCAACATCAATACTTGAAGATAATACCAGTGAGATACAACTACAGATTCAACGCTATTTTCAACTTTCCTCTATGGTGTTGCGATATGTCTGCAGGCCTGAAGAGGGCGCTGTGTCACTTAGTCAAGCTTACAGGAGCTTGTTGAGAATTAGGTTGTCCCGTCATGGGCTCCAGGTTGCCATCTTGGCCAACATGGTGTCATCTACTCCCATTTCTGTTCTTTATAAATATGACCCCAAGGAGGGGATAGTGTATTGATATCAGATTGATATGGAGATGTTTTTATATTTTTCTAGCCCTGATCAAAGGGGGTGCTTTTGGACCCCCAAAATGCTTTGGTTACTTTTTTTATTTTATTTTGTATTTGTCCCCTTGACTTTTATCAGAATAAAGTTGTATCTGGACTTCTTGGTGTGGCTCTTCAATTTCAATTTTTGGTACATAACACTACAAGCCAAGAAGACCGCGGAGATCCTCAGGGGTGTAGAAGCCGCCTGCCCAGGAACCAGGTCATTTACATCAACATTGGTATTCCAATGAGATACGGGTTCAGTGCTATTTTTCCACTTTCCTCCATGGTGTTGCAATATGTCTGCATGTCTGAAGAGGGAGATAGGCCCCTTTCTCAGGCTGGCAGGAGCTTGATGAAGACGAGTTTGTCCCCTGTCATGGGCTCCAGTCGGTCATCTTGGCCAACATGGTGTCCTCTACTCCAATTTTTCGCTTTCCTCCATAGCATTGCAAATTATCTACTAGACCTGCAGAGGGACCTAGTCCTTTCTCAGGCTGACAGGAGCTTGTTGAGGACGAGGTTGTCCCCTGTCATGGGCTCCAGTCGCTCATCATCGCCAACATGGTATCATCTACTCCAATTTTTCCACTTTCCTCCATAGCATTGCAAATTATCTACTAGACCTGCAGAGGGATCTAGTCCTTTCTCAGGCTGACAGGAGCTTGTTGAGGACGAGGTTGTCCCCTGTCATGGCCTCCAGTCAGGCATCTTGGCCAACATGGTGTCATCTACTCCAATTTTTCCACTTTCCTCCATAGCTTTGCAAATTATCTACTAGACCTGCAGAGGGACCTAGTCCTTTCTCAGGCTGACAGGAGCTTGTTGAGGACGAGGTTGTCCCCTGTCATGGGCTCCAGTTGGGCATCTTGGCCAACATGGTATCATCTACTCCAATTTTTCCACTTTCCTCCATAGCATTCCAAATGATCTACTAGACCTGCAGAGGGAGCTAGGCCCCTTTCTCAGGCTGGCAGGAGCTTGTTGAAGATGAGTTTGTCCCCTGTCATGGGCTCCAGTCGGTCACCTTGGCCAACATGGTGTTGTCTACTCCAATTTTCCCACTTTCCTCCATAGCATTGCAAATTATCTACTAGACTTGCAGAGGGAGCTAGGCCTTTCTCAGGCTGGCAGGAGCTTGTTGAGGATTAGTGTGGCCCCTGTCATGGGCTCCAGGCGGTAATCTTAGCCAACATGGTGTCATCTACCATTTTTTTGGTAATACTTCCTAAATCACACCCTAGGAAATTTTCTCGCACTTCCTGAGCAGTGACACAGAGGGTCGGCACACAATTTTAGTACTGTAATGGCAGTTAGGTTTTTTTATTGCTGTGGGTGCCCTCCTATCCTAGTGACCCCCTTCACTATATTTATTACCATGTTGTCGGAGGAACATCAATAACACACTAAACGAGGAGAAATCTCTCCAACAGAGCCCCAACGAGAGTTTTAGCGATGGAATGGCAGTTACACTTTCTTGCTGTGGGTGCCCTCCTGTCCTGGTGCTCCCGGTCTCCACAATTCTTACAAGGAAGCCACTAAGTCACTCAATGAGGAGAAATCTCCCCAACAGAGCCAGAGATAGCAATGAAAACCTAAAAGAGGTTACACTATATTGTCAAAAGTATTGAGACGCCTGCCTTTACACGCACCCCAAACTCCCTCATCCATGTCTTTATGGACCTTGCTTTGTGCACTGGTCCAAATCATTTGGTGGCGGGGAGATTATGGCGTGGGGTTGCTTTTCAGGGGTTGGGCTTGGCCCCTTAGTTCCAGTGATGGGAACTCTTAAGGCTTCAGCATACCAAGACATTTTGGACAATTTCATGCTCCCAACTTTGTAGGAACATAGATGAGTGGTGTTGGGGTGGAGGAACTTGACTGGCCTGCACAGAGTCCTGACCTCAACCCGATAGAACACCTTTGGGATGAATTAGAGGGCAGACTGCGAGCCAGGCCTTCTCATCCAACATCAGTGCCTGACCTCACAAATATGCTTCTGGAAGAATGGTCAAACATTCCCATAGACACATTCCTAAACCTTGTGGACAGCCTTCCCAGAAGAGTTGAAGCTGTTATAGCTGCAAAGGGTGGGCCAACTCAATATTGAACCCTACGGACTAAGACTGGGATGCCATTAAAGTTCATGTGTGTGTAAAGGCAGGCGTACCAATACTTTTGACAATATAGTATATATATATATATATATATATATAAATGGAAAATAAAATGGTAAAAGCTCAGTTTCTTTAAATCACACCGGGAGTGACAACCAATTAAAGGCACACAACACAAATGTGGCTTCAGATATCTAAATTCAATTTAACAGAACATTGAAATCCACAGCTCACCTTAGAAATGATGGGATTTCGGCTCATTACACAGACTAACCAGGAGGCTACCAGCTGATGTTGGTCAACATCTACTATGTTGAGGTAGATGAATCTGCTGCCGGCTTTGTTGGGGCGCACAGCAATGTGAAGGTCTTGGATGCCGTTGGTGGGAGCACAAACACGTCACTGGGATCCACCTATACACCAAACAAAGGGTTAAAACTGAATTCCGGGGAGATAATAAAATACACCAGTCAACACAACTAAATGTTACATTCCAGCCACCCACAGCAGAGCAGGAGTGGGAGGAGCAGCACTAAGAGCCAATCAGTATGTACTGACAGGTGGTGGGTGGAGAGAGCAGTGAGCAGAGATGACTTTTCTGTATATTCTTAATATGTATTAGTACAGGTATTTATTTAGTGCCGACAGTTTACACAGTGCTTTACATTTTGTACATTCATATCAGTCTCTATCCTCGGGAGCTTACAATCTAAGGTCCTTATCTCACATACAAACGCATATAATGACCCCCACTGCAAGGGTCATTTTGGATTTAAATTTTGAGTTTATTTATTACGGGTATTTATATAGTGCTGACAATTTACACAGTATGTTACATATACTGTATACTATACATTCACGTCGGTCTCTGCCCCTAAGGAGCTTACAATCTAAGGCCCCTAACGCACATTCTAGGGCCAATTTAGACAGGAGCCATTTAACCTCCCAGCATGTCTTTGGAGTGTGCGAGGAAACCGGAGTAAGTGAGATGGAGTTCAAAAGTCAGTAGTAAGGCATACTCTCCCACGCCAAGGGTAATGGACCAGGCGAGGGGACAGGGCTTTCCCTTTAACTGCTCTATTACCCCTAGGTTAGGGAGAGTATGCCTTACTACTGACCTCTGAACTCTGCTTGACTCACTACTGACACCAATGATGGGACACTTTCCTTCCTACTGACACCAGTGATGAGGCACTATTACTTCCACTGACACCAATGATGGGACAATATTCCTCCCACTGACACCAATGATGGGGCACTATTCCTCCCACTGACACCAATGATGTGGCACTATTCCTCCGACTGATACCAATGATGGGGCACTATTCTGCCCGATGACACCAATGATGGGGCACTATTCCTCCCACTGACAAGAATGATGGGACACTATTCCTCCTACTGACACCAGTGATGAGACACTATTCCTCCCACTGACACCAATGATGAGACACTATTCCTCCCACTGACACCAATGATGAGACACTATTCCTCCCACTGACACCAGTGATGAGACACTATTCCTCCCACTGACACCAATGATGAGACATTATTCCTCCCACTGACCCCAATGATGGGACACTATTCCTCCTACTGACATCAATGATGAGGTACTATTCCTTCCACTGACACCAATGATGGGGCACTATTCCTCCCACTGACACCAATGATGAGGTACTATTCCTCCCACTGACACCAATGATGAGGTACTATTCCTCCCACTGACACCAATGATGGGGCACTATTCCTCCCACTGACACCAGTGATGGGCCACTATCCCTCCCACTGACACCAATGATGGGACACTATCCCTCCCATTGACACCAATGATGGGACACTATCCCTCCCACTGACACCAATGATGGGACACTATCCCTCCCACTAACACCAATGATGGGACACTATTCCTCCCACTGACACCAATGATGGGACACTATTCCTCCTACTGACATCAATGATGAGGTACTATTCCTTCCACTGACACCAATGATGGGGCACTATTCCTCCCACTGACACCAATGATGAGGTACTATTCCTCCCACTGACACCAATGATGAGGTACTATTCCTCCCACTGACACCAATGATGGGGCACTATCCCTCCCACTGACACCAGTGATGGGCCACTATCCCTCCCACTGACACCAATGATGGGACACTATCCCTCCCATTGACACCAATGATGGGGTGCTATTCCTCCCACTGAAACCAATGATGAGACACTATCCCTCCCACTGACACCAATGATGAGACACTATCCCTCCCACTGACACCAATGATGGGACACTATTCCTCCCACTGACACCAATGATGGGACACTATTCCTCCCACTGACACCAATGATGGGACACTATTCCTCCCACTGACACCAATGATGGGACACTATTCCTCCCACTGACACCAATGATGGGACACTATTCCTCCCACTGACACCAATGATGGGGCACTATTCCTCCCACTGACACCAATGATGGGGCACTATTCCTCCCACTGACACCAATGATGGGGCACTATTCCTCCAACTGACACCAATGATGGGGCGCTATTCCTCCCACTGACACCAATGATGGGACACTATTCCTCCCACTGACACCAATGATGGGGCACTATTCCTCCAACTGACACCAATGATGGGGCGCTATTCCTCCCACTGACACCAATGATGGGACACTATTCCTCCAACTGATACCAATGATGGGGCGCTATTCCTCCCACTGACACCAATGATGGGGCACTATTCCTCCCACTGATACCAATGATGGGACACTATTCCTCCCACTGACACCAATGATAAGGGTTCTTTTACTTCCATTAGTCATAGGCCCTTTGTTTAGAGAGTTTGGAGGCCTCTGGTTTACAACAATACAGAAGAATAGGATACATGGAAATATAACAATAGGGACAGTTAGGTGAAGAAGTTACTCTCGGCAGACGGGCCCGATGTCCCTTTTGGTGCAAAGTGTAATTGGGGTAAAGTATAACACTGACCTTCAGTTCATGCGGGTGAGACGCGTACGCTCTGACTTTCCGCACCGCTTACGTCCCTCGAAGGACCAGAGACATTTGTGTGAGCTGACCGGTTACACAGCTGAGGTCCACCCTTTTCAGGGAATGGACGTAGATCTGCCAGATTTGGATTGGAGCCGCCAGCCATCGGTCCCTGTGCCAATATTAGGAGATAACAGGAATTAATCACATATATCAATAATAATGTCACAATGTCCCTACTCCCATACATTAGAGTAGGACCATCACTGCAGAGGCAGCATGAGTGATTAGAAGCTTCTATATAAATTGATTATAATGTAAATCAACTGAAACTTCTATTTAGTGAAGAGACATAAATGGGTTTTATTAGGAGTATCCTTTGCTGGCTAGCAGGGCCTAGTGATGGGGATTTTGTTTTAGTGGCATGTGACGATAAACTGTATAAAATGGTTTTTAGCCGCAGCGGCCGCCGCACACACAGTCTGCACCTCCCAAAACACTGAAGTGACACAGGAGAGGGGCTCCCAATACCACACAGCGCCAGCAGTGCAATAAAAAAGACCCCCGCAGGGATCGCATCAGGGAGCCCCACAAACGCACAGACAAGAGGGGGGACACAGCAACACAGGACTGCCACCCCAGACAGAGGCCCCACACAGAAAAGTACTTACCTGTACTGGATGGCGTGGGGTGCCTCTATGACACGGAAAGCCTCTGTCCTCAGATGACAGGGAATGCCATCAGCCAAAACGCAGGACACTGCAGCACCTAACCGCATAAGCGTCCAGTGAGGTAGCCACCTCACAGGCTGCATCCCTGCTGCGAACAGGGATGGGTCGTTCATAGTGCCAGGGCGAACCATAGCCGAACGCTCGATGGCGGGCTGGGGATCCCTCTGACCCTCTGCCCTGGAGAGCCAGGGTGGCCAGTCCGATTCCCAGCTTCTCATAATCCATCTTCATCCGAAGATCCGACTAAAACTAAAGCTGACAAAATAAACAGCTAGTAAAGCAAAGGAAAAACTGACATTCTTGCAAATAAAAATCAAAAGAAAAGATTAGAAGGCTGAGACTGTAGCCCCAGCACAGGGAAGCCTATCTACTGCTAACGCTAGGCAGAGACAAACTGAGTTGGGATGGCTTACTGCAGGGGGGCATTGACCAGTGGGACAGCCCCCATGGGTGTGTCTATGCTAAAAGCTTTTGTTTCTAACAAGTCTTATGCCTAGCTACTCCTGCGGAGCGGAAGTCAATACCCATTGGTGAAGACTATATGAGGGGCGGCGACTGTCGGAGGACGTAAGAGAAAATAGGAGGATTTACGGACATGCGGAACGCCCGTGTGAAAGGGCCCAAAGGCATAATGAGCTAGTATGCATCGCATACTAGCTCTTTATGAATTACTTACCTTAGACTGAAGCCCCGACACGGACCCCCGGACACCGCTGTGGGAGCTGACATGATCCCTCTGCGTCTCTTCCGGGTTCGGCAGCTCCGGCGCTGTGATTGGCAGGAGCCGCGATGACGTCACTCCCGTGCATGTGCGCGGGAGTCATTTTCCGGCAAGCTCCCAGCAAGGAAAGCTGAAGGTCCTCCGGACCTTCAGAGCGCATGCGCTGCTCGCGTGGGCGGCTGCATGCAGTGCAAATATCTCCTAAACCCTGCCGGTTTAGGAGATATTAATTGTACCTACAGGTAAGCCTTATTATAGGCTTCCCTGTAGTTAAAAGTGGAAAAAAGCGGGATACTACCGCTTTAAGGGGAAAATCCTTCTGGTCCAGAATCCAGAACTGGTCTGATCTGGAAATTGCAGACCGAATTTAGCGCTACAATTTTCCGTGAAACGCACGCTCTGTAGACAAAAAAAAAAAAAATTAAGAAAATGACATCATATGGACAAAATCAGAAATGATACAATAAAAAATAAATAAATAAATAAATGTTCAAAAGGGCAAAAAAACACAGCGCTAGAGTAAAAAAACTGCTAGCACTTAGAGCAAAGATACATTCCAAATATACACGGACCAATAGTGAAGCGCTAAAAAAAAAAAAAAAAAAAAGACACAATAAATACTGTATCACAAAATAAATGCATACGAATAAATTAAACATTTATAGATTTTTTTCTCCCTTATTATTCCTGCCAGTAACACACTTCCTGTCTTAGACCTCGTTCACACTTGACCCACCTAAAAGTCGCACGACTTTGATGCGACTTGAAGAAATGCCTGTGTGATATTGAGGTCTATGGACTACTTTGAAGTCGCCGCAACTTGAAGTGGCACAGATATGAATGGCACTCGTTGGAAATCATGGAGTAGAACTTGTCATGCGACTTTGCAGTCCCAAGCCTGAGGACAAGTCGCACAATTGTGAAAGGGGCCTTACAAGGTCTCTAACATCCACCAGCTCTGTGATGTCATCATGGAGGAGGGGAAGAGGACTGCAGTGACAACCTGTGAAGCTCTGGTGAACTCCATGCCCAAGAGGGTTAAGGCAGTGCTGGAAAACAATGGTGGCCACACAAAATATTGATAATTAGGGCCCAATTTGGACATTGTCACTTAGGGGTGTACTCACTTTTGCTGCCAGCGGTTTAGACATTAATGGCTGTGTGTTGAGTAAAGTTACACTGTTATACAAGCTGTACACTCACTACTTTACATTGTAGCAAAGTGTCATTTCTTCAGTGTTGTCACATGAAAAGATAGAATAAAATATTTACAAAAATGTGAGGGGTGTACTTACTTTTGTGAGCTACTGTGTATATATATATATATCAAATCAGCTGAGTCATTTAATTCACACCAGGATGCAAACAAGTGACTGTTAATTTTGGTCAACTGAAAAAAATAATTGGATCTATTTTTAGCTGAGGTCAGTGTGATTTAAAAATTGAAGACAAGCAGATAAAATCCAGTCCTAACCCCCATCTCCAGCCCCCCTCCCCCCTCCCCCATACACCTCTATGTAGTGAAATCGGGAATTCCCCAACAGTCATACATTGGGATAAACAACATGGGGGGGTTAACCCTTCATTGACATTTTATTTGTAATGCAGTGTTGAACAATTTTACTGAACAAAGATTTTTCAGCAGTGTAATTGAGCAGAGTGCAAAAATTTAACTGCCAACACGATTCGCAGCACCGGTCGAGTGCAGCCCTAACTGCCGCTGAGAAAGCTATAAAAGGGACTGCAGGCAGAGGGCGCTGTGTCAGTTGAGATTTGACTCTTGTAGTGAACACACCTGTGTGTGATCTGTTCTGAGAATTCTCATTCCATTTACAAAGCGAATATTCAGATATCTTTCTGAGTAGCTGAGTGAATAAACTGATATTTATTATTTTTTTGTCACTTTTCTCTATTCTTAGTGACAAATTTGGAAAATGAGCTTTTTTAAAGTGCTCGCTATTTTCTGCTTTCTGTACCTTGTTGGTGTAGAATTTGCTCATGCCCGGCCATTGTTCACCCGCCTGGAGGTTACAGCCGGCTCTACACTGGTGATCCCATGTGTGATCACCAAAAATTATCTCTCTGGTAGAAGCAGTGTTGGGATTGCGTGGGGAATGACTCCGGAAGGAGGCGGTCCTTACATTCCCATCCTGCAGGAAGATATTAAAATACTGCAGAAAAAACAAAAAAAGGATTGCTCCTTGGTCATCAGCCCGGTCCTGCAAAGTGACAGCGGAACCTACTTGGCCAGCCTCACCGTGGACAACGTCCAGCATCATCCATTCAAGAAGGTCATCGTTCACGTGATTGGTAAGTATTACAGGATTTGGTTTATTGTTCATTCTATGGGGGGTCTCTCCTGGTGTGGGGAGGTACTGAGGACCAGGACCAGGCTGGGCAGGCATAACTCAGAGTACTTGTGGGTTTCTGGGTAATCTTTTACCCTTTCCCTGCCAGTTCTCTCCCCCACACAAAGTACAACGTACATCTTATACCCAAAAATAAACACAGGAGACGGCCGGTCATTGCAATCTGATGTATTGTATCTCACCATCACTTCTTACACTATACACCTATAGGGACCATTACACTATACACCTATAGGGACCATTACACTATACACCTATAGGGACCTCTACACTATACACCTATAGGGACCTCTACACTATACACCTATAGGGACCTCTACACTATACACCTATAGGGACCTCTACACTATACACCTATAGGGACCTCTACACTATACACCTATAGGGACAATTACATTGACCGGTCCAGTCTGTCACCATCAGTAATGCAGCAATCTTAGTTTTCCTGAGTCCCCCATAACAGTTACCTGCCAGGAATTCTGTCGTTTTTCAGCTTCACCTGTTTACAAAAACAAGTTCTCCAGCAAAAGTGACAGTTATAATCAGGGGTCAAGTCCTGGGAAAAAAGTGTGGGAACTCACCCAAGATTACCACCTCAAAAATGAAAAAAAAAAAAAGTGTGTGTTCGTGTATAGGTATATACTTTTTGAGGAGCAAGAGCCACTTTAGCGACTTGGTAACCGGTCGCGGGCCACAATGAACAGAGCGGGCACATCAGATGATAGGTCCATGTCAGCATATGCAGAGCAGACACGGACACAGCCCGTTCTACTCTATGGGCCCTCCAATCTGATCTGCCCAGACAGAAGGGGACAGATCCCCTTCTGTTTTGTTACGTGGATTGAATTGGGTTCCTGCAGGAATCGCTGGCTGCTGCTGTCCCCCAGGTGGGTATGGCTGGTGGCTGCTAACTGGCTGTTCTCCAGGGCTGGTACTGCTGGCTAGTACTAATGGTGGGTTACGTATACTTGGAGTAGCAAATTTCCCTAGTTCTCTATCTCTTGCCCCTCTCTATTCTTTCTTTCTTCTCTCTCTCACTTGTTCTTTTCTCCTCCATCCCTCTCTCTCTTTCCATTTGTCTCTTTATATCGCTCTATTTCCATCTTTCTATCTCTCTCTCTCTTCTTACCTCTTTCCTTTTTCTCCCTCCTCTCTCTCTCTCTCCCTCCTTCTCTCTCTCTCCCTCCTTCTCTCCCTCTCTCCCTCCTTCTCTCCCTCTCTCCCTCCTTCTCTCTCTCTCCCTCCTTCTCTCTCTCTCCCTCCTCTCTCTCCCTCCTCCTCTCTCTCCTCCTCTCTCTCCCTCCTCCTCTCTCTCCCTCCTCCTCTCTCTCCCTCCTCTCTCCCTCCTCTCTCCTTCCCTCTCTCTCCCTCCCCCTCCTTCTCTCTCTCTCCCTCCCCCCTCTCTCCTTCCCTCTCTCTCCCTCCCCCTCCTTCTCTCTCTCTCCCTCCCCCTCCTCTCTCTCTCTCTCTCTCTCTCTCTCTCTCCCTCCTCTCTCTCTCTCGCTCTCCCTCTCTCTCTCTCCCTCCTTCTCACTCTCTCCCTCTCTCTCTGTCCCTCCTCACTCTCTCTCCCTCCTTCTCTCTCTCTCTCCCTCCTTCTCTCTCTCTCTCCCTCCTTCTCTCTCTCTCTCTCCCTCCTTCTCTCTCTCTCCCTCCTTCTCTCTCTCTCCCTCCTCTCTCTCTCCTCTCTCTCTCTCCCTCCTCTCTCTCTCTCCCTCCTCTCTCTCTCTCCCTCCTCTCTCCTTCTCTCTCTCTCCCTCCTCTCTCTCTCTCCCTCCTCTCTCTCTCTCCCTCCTCTCTCTCTCTCTCCCTCTCCCTCTTTCTCTCACTCTCTCTCCCTCTCCCTCTTTCTCTCACTCTCTCCCCCTCCTTCTCACTCTCTCTCTCCCTCCTTCTCACTCTCTCTCTCCCTCCTTCTCACTCTCCTCTCTCTCTCCTTCCCCCCTCTCTCCCTCCTCTCTCTCCCTCCTCTCTCTCTCTCTCCCCCTCCTCTCTCTCTCCCCCTCCTCTCTCTCTCCCCCTCCTCTCTCTCTCCCCCTCCTTCTCCCCCTCCTTCTCCCCCTCCTCTCTCTCTCTCTCTCTCTCCCCCTCTCTCTCTCTCCCCCTCCTTCTCTCTCTCCCCCTCCTTCTCTCTCTCCCCCCTCTCTCTCTCCCTCCTCCTCTCTCTCTCCCTCCTCCTCTCTCTCCCTCTCCTTCTCTCTCTTGCTATCTCCCTTTTCTCTCTCTCTCTCTCTCTCTCTCTCTCTCTCTTCTCTCTCTACCTCTACTTCCCTCCAGGGCAATCTTTAATATGGATTGGACCCCGGGCAAACATTTCCTTGGGGCTCCCATGCAATTTTGCTCTCCACCCCAACACCCCAAAAAATCTTTGCTATTCATTCTCATACATTTGCAGCCATGTACAGTGCTCTATGCCCACAACACATCCAATAGTCCATCTCAGGATTGAGCAAGAGAGGGTGGCTACATTCCTACCTGCAAGGAGGACAATGAAGCGGGAACTTATCTAAAAGAAAGTCAGATCACAGCAGCAAAAAATTAAAAATAAAAGCGGTAATTTGGAAAAAGCTGAGAGCAAGAGAATTAACTTTTTTTGAGCTAAGAATATACACCTTCTTTATTAGGTACACCTGTTCAATTGCTTGGTAACACAAACTGCTAATCAGCCAATTACATGGCAGCAACTCAATGCATTTAGCCATCTAGATGTGGTGAAGATGAATTGCTGAGGTTCAAACTGAGCATCAGAATGGGGAAGAAAGGGGATTGAAGCGACTTTGAACGTGGCATGGTTGTTGGTGGCAGATGGGCTGGTGGTGAGTATTTCTGGGATTTTCACACACAACCATCTCTCGGGTTTACGGAGAATAGTGGAAAAAAGAGAAAATATCCAGTGAGCGTCAGTTGTGTGGAGGACAATGCCTTGCTGATGTCAGAGGAGAATGGGCAGACTGGTTCCAGATGATAGAAAGGCAACAGTAACTCAAATAACCACTCGTTACACCTAAGGTATGCAGAATACCATCTCTGAGTGCACAACACATCAAACCTTGAAGCAGATGGGCTACAGCAGCAGAAGACCACACTGGGTGCCACTCCTGTCAGCTAAGCACAGGAAACTGAGGCTACAATTGCTGGTGATGGTGGTGTAATGGTGTGGGGGATATTTTCTTGGCACACTTTGGGCCCCTTAGTACTAATTACCCCCTTAAAGCCCGCCCACCGTACATTTACTGCAGCAGGGCGTCCCTTAAGCGCAAAATCACGTACATATCCGCGATTTTGCTTTGCCCGCCGGCCTCCCGCGATTGTCCAGGAGACAGAGAACAGCCGTCTGCCTATGTAAACAAGGTAGATGGCTGTTCTGCCAGACAGTAAGGGAGAGATCGTGTGTTCCTAGTAATCAGGAACACAGATCTCTCTCTTCCAGTCAGTCCATTCCCCCCACAGTTAGAAAACACTCCTTAGGAGCACACCTAACCCTTTGATCGCACCTGATGTTAACCCTTCCCTGTCAGTGTAATTTATACAGTAACAGTGCATATTATTTAGCACTGATCACTGTATTGGTGTCACTTGTCCCCAAAACGTGTCACTTCGCTTTTTGGGATTTTTTGTTTTACCAAAAATATATAGCAGAATACAAATTGGCCTAAACTGATAAAGAATTTAGATTTTTTTTTTTTAATTTTATTGGGAATGTTATATATCAGAAAGTAAAAAACAATCAATGTTTTTTTTTTTTCAAAATTGTCGCTCTTTTTTTTTGTTTTTTTAGTGCAAAAAATAAAAACCGCAGTGGTGATCAATGTGTGGGGAAAATAGGACATCAATTTTACTAGAGTACAGCGTCATACGACCATGCGTGACTTAAAGCAACACAGTACTGTATCGCAAAAGATGGCCTGGTCATTAAGGGGGTAAAACCTTCTAGGGCTGAATGGGTTAAGCATCATTTAAACCCCACGGCCTACCTGAGTATTGTTGCTGACCATGTCCATCCCTTTATGACTGCAGTGTCCCCATCTTCTGATGGCTCCTCCCAGCAGGATAATGCACCATGTCACAAAGCTCCAATCATCTCACCACTGGTTTCTTCACCATGACAATGAGGTCACTGTCCTCCAATGGCCTCCACACTCCCCACATCTCATCCAATAGAGCACCTTTGGGATGTGGTGGAACGGGAGATTGGCATCATGGATGTGCAGCCGACAAATCTGCAGCAACTGTGTGATGCCATCATGTCACTATGGAGGAAAATCTGAGGAACGTTTCCAACACCTTGTTGTATCTATGCCATAAAGAATGAAGGCAAAAAGGGGTTTAACCCTCTACTAGCAGGGTGTACCTAATAACGTGGCCGGTGAGTTTATATCCCAAAGTTTGTGGACTCTATACCTTTCCTATAGACTAAATAATATACACTCATTTGGGTTATTTTTTCCAACAAAATGTAGCAGAATATATTTTGGCATAAATATATGAAGAAAGATTATTTATTTGCAAAATTGTATAACAGAAATAAATAGAAACACATTTTTTTTCCAAAATATTCAGTCTTTTTTGTTTATTTAGCATAAAAAAAATAAATAAATAAATAAGCAGGCGGTGATTTATTTTGAAAGCCCCGAAAATTGGCCTGTTCAGGAAGGGGGTAAAAGTGTCCCGCACTGAAGTGGTTATAACAGAGGAGACCTTAGTGGTCTATTGTGTTATAAATGCCTGTCAGCAGTAATGTGATTTGAGCCATGCATGCGCAGATTACATGACATTTAGAGCCCACTCTGTGTGCTGCAGCGATGTGACTCCTGTGCGCATGTGCAGGAATGATGTCACTGCAGCCGGTCCATTCAAGTGTTGAAAGGTTGAGAACCCAGAAAGAAGACTGGGAGAAGAGGCCAAGGGGAGCCATGAGGGGCTCAGTTTGCAGATACATCTGTCATGAAGTGCTAGTATGCAGTGCACACACCAGTGCATTATGACTTAAATCTGCAGGGGGATGAGTTTTTTTTTTTTAAATGACTTTACTACCGCTTTGGGCCTGCTTCTCATGTATGCGGGCTGCTGTGCCTGCATTTCCCGCTGAAAAAAAGTGCATGCAGCATTTAAAAAAAAACTGTGGCCTTGAAATCGCATCATGCTTTTGCACCATATGACTCATGTGGCCCACGCATCTAAAAATGCAGCATGTTTGCAGGTGCAGGAACCGCATGTAAATCACATGGTGCAAAAATGCGATTTCAAGGTCTCTGCGTTTTTAAAATGCTGCATGCACCTTTTTTTATGGGAATTGTTGACTCGGCAGCCCATTTAAATAAATAAGCTGTTGTGCCTGCAAAAACCTTCATACATATAGAAGCAGGTGTAAAAGTAGCCCATCAAGCAGTGTAGAAGATGTCAGCACAGTGCCCCGGGTCTCTAATGAACAGCCACAGCCAGGTCAGAGTTTAGAATTAGTCTAGTACCGATATATGGGGAGCCAGGGGAGGAGAAGGACCTACCTGGACCCTGGTCTGCTCCAATCCGATCTGTGAGCTCACACAGTGCTTCTGGCTGCCACCAGCACTCTGACATGCTCTCCTATTCGAGGCCTCTCAGGTCCCGATGTACAGGCATAGCAGGGGGCGGGGTCAGACTGTCACTGGAGCTCACGGCCCCGCCTGCTCTTTCCTCGGCTGTCACATCTAGGGACTGGACAAGACTGATGGAGCTCCTGATTTTCAGGCAGCTGCCCCGCCTCCCTCTCTCATCTGCAGAGCCTATATTTTCAACTTGCCGAATAATTCAACCAATGACGTCACTTCCGCCGCGAGTACGAGCGAGTAGGACACTTCCAATAGAACTTTCAATGCAATGCCCTGGCCGCGAGAGTCGATGCCCGTGCACAGCGGAGAACACTGTGCACGAGAGTTGGATTTTTCGGCAAGAAGTTTCAACTCAACTGCGCATGCGCACGACATTTGGAGCCGCTGTACATAGTTGGAGTTTTCGGCAAGCTGTTTTCCCAGATTTTTGGAGCTTACATATATATATAAAGGATTTAAAAAAAAATCTGTAGCATGGTTAACACTTCAATCTATATATATAGATAGATATATACAGTATATATATATATATATATATATATATATAGCTTTTTTTTTTTTGATCCTCCCGTTTATTTATTTTTATTCCTATCTATAAAAATGGACAGATAAAAGAAAAATCCTAAATAAACAAATACCAGTGCCTGACACTTTGATAATATATATATATATATATACACACACACTAATATATATATATATACACACACACACACACTAATATATATATATATACATATTTTAATCCTCACATTTATATATTTTTTTTTTTATATACAGTAATCCCCCACTACATCGCGGTTCAGTTTTTGCGGTCCCGGTAATTCGCGGTTTTTTTTGTAATGTTATTTTACTATATAAATCATTAAAAATGAAATATTTTTGTGTTTTCCATAGCTCTTGCTCTGTCTCTAAGTATCTTTTATGTGTTTAAATGAGTTTCTATGGTTTTAAAAGTGTGTTTAAAGACCTTAAAATGCTTCTACACGTACAGTGACAGTAAAAAAACATGCCTACAATGCATTTTAATAGGGTTTTTCTATTTCGCGGAATTTCACTTTTCGCGGCTGGGTCCGGAACGTAACCCCCGCAATGGAGGGGGGTTTACTGTATATAGATTTGATCAGAAGAACAGCCCTCTTTTGATATAGCTGGCTGAGAGGAGCGAAAGCCCTTTCATGATGTGTCGGCATGATGGGGGACACAGGTGGCAGAACAACAGGGGACACAGGCTGCAGGACAACGGGGGACAAAGGCTACGAGATGGGGACACAGTCTGCATGGTGGCGGGGGACACAGGCTGCAGGACGACGGGGGACACAGGCTGCAGGATGACGGGGGACACAGGCTGCAGGATGACGGGGGACACAGGCTGCAGGACGACGGGGGACACAGGCTGCAGGACGACGGGGGACACAGGCTGCAGGACGACGGGGGACACAGGCTGCAGGACGACGGGGGACACAGCCTGTAGGACAACGGGGGACACAGGCTGCAGGATGACGGGGGACACAGGCTGTAGGACAACGGGGGACACAGCCTGTAGGACGACGGGGGACACAGGCTGCAGGATGACGGGGGACACAGGCTGCAGGATGACGGGGGACACAGTCTGCATGATGGCGGGGGACACAGTCTGCATGGTGGCGGGGGACACAGGCTGCAGGACGACGGGGGACACAGGCTGCAGGACGACGGGGGACACAGGCTGCAGGACGACGGGGGACACAGGCTGCAGGACGACGGGGGACACAGCCTGTAGGACAACGGGGGACACAGGCTGCAGGACGACGGGGGACACAGGCTGTAGGACAACGGGGGACACAGCCTGTAGGACAACGGGGGACACAGGCTGCAGGATGACGGGGGACACAGGCTGCAGGATGACGGGGGACACAGTCTGCATGATGGCGGGGGACACAGACGGAGTCAGGGGTGTACCAATGGAGGAGTGGGGCACAGTGGCGGCTGGTGCTCAACATTTTTGGGGGGGGGGGGGCGCAAACAGAAAAATGTAATAGGCATTGCTTTGCGGCAAAAAACTCTGTAAAAAATTGTGTGACTTTGAGGTCGCAAAAGTGTGAAAGGGGCCTTCAGTAATTAAGGTATAGTGTGCCCCCTTTCAAAGCAGAGAGACCAGCGTGCCCCCTTTCAATGCAGAGTGACCAGTGTACATACCCCCTTCAATGCAGAGATCAGCGTACATACCCCCAATGGAGAGACCAGCATACATGCCCCCTTCAATGCAGTGACCAGCATACCATTCCCCCAATGCAGAGATCAGCGTACATGCCCCCAATGCAGTGACCAGCATACATGCCCCCCAAATGCAGTGACCAGCGTACATGCCCCCAATGCAGTGACCAGCATACATGCCCCCAATGCAGAGATCAGCGTGCGTGCCCACTTCAATGCAATGAACATTGTGCCGTGCCCCCATCAATGCAGAGTTCAGCGTGCGTGCCCCCCCCCCCCCCTCCCGAGAGGAGTGCACGGAGAGGAACTATAAATCCCAGCATTCCCTTTCAGGCTTAGCTCAGCTAACTCTTGCCTGCGACTCTGCCCATTCAAACAGCACATAGGTATGCTCACATTTGTACTAGTAATGTGGGGGATGGCACTGTGTACAGGTTTTTATTTGCCAATAAAATAAAATGTGGACTGTGGATGCTCACATTTGTAATAGTACTCTGGGGGATAGTACTGTGCACGGGTTTTTATTAGACAATAAAATAAAATAGGGACTGCGGATGCTCAAATCCCGCTCTCCAAACTGTTGTGTTTAATTTTTGCTTCAGGAGCCGCGGGGGCCTGCACAGTAGCATAGATTGTCCTGCTGAAAAGTCCAACCGCGGACACTTCCGCAGTAGCATACATTGTCCTCCCGAGAACTCCAACTCTTTTGTGCACTGCATAGGACTTCTCTGTGCACGGCATTTGTTGGCGCACATGCACAGTACAGGCAACTTGCCGAGATCTCCGACCAGAGGTGACGTGGGTTGGAGATCTCGGCAAGCACCCACCCTGCCCCACCAGTGGCGGCTGGTGTATACAGGGCGCAGGGGCGCCGCCCCCCCATCCATTTGTCCGGCCCCCTAATCTGCTTGCAGGGCGCCGGACGCATGGAGCTTAATGTTTTTTTGTTTTTTAAATCACCTGATTACAGCCAGAGGCTCTAATAGGGTGATGCAAAGGGTGGTCCCGGGGAGCAGAGCAGTGCGCCCAGAGCCCGCCCATTGTGTGACAATAGCGAATGAAAATTCGCTATTGTCACACCGATCCTCCTCCTGGCCAATCAGGAAGCCGGTCTAATACCGGCTTCGTGATTGGCCGCATGGCAAATCCCATGCCATTGGCCGAGGAGGAGGCGGGAGCGGGAGGACCAGAGAAGACACGCCGCCGGGGTGAGAAGAAGCCGCCCACCGGGAGTCCGGGACTGAAGACAAGAGAAGCCGTCGCCGCAATGCTCCAGGGCTCCAGGTAAGTGCACTGCTCTCGGGGGGGAAGCACGCACGCTGAACTCTGCATTGATGGGGGCATGGCACAATGTTCATTGCATTGAAGTGGGCACGCACGCTGATCTCTGCATTGGGGGCATGTATGCTGGTCACTGCATTGGGGGCATGTACGCTGGTCACTGCATTTGGGGGGCATGTATGCTGGTCACTGCATTGGGGGCATGTACGCTGATCTCTGCATTGGGGGAATGGTATGCTGGTCACTGCATTGAAGGAGGCATGTATGCTGGTCTCTCCATTGGGGGCATGTACGCTGATCTCTGCATTGAAGGGGGCATGTACACTGGTCACTGCATTGAAAGGGGGCACGCTGCTCACTAGGGATGCACCGAAATGAAAATTTTGGACCGAAACCCAAACTGCAGGATGCCCTTGGCCGAAAACCGAAACCGAAAATGACTTTTTCCCCAAAAAAAAAAAAATTTAAAATGGATAGAACAGGGCATACACCAAAAACAGGCAGTGACGTACACCTGTCGCTGCCACCCTGTCACAGTATATGTACTGTGACGGGTTGGCAATAGGTTAATTTAATTACCAATGGTATTTGTATTATGCAGCATGAGGGGGTTAATGTATTGTCACTGCAGGTCACTCATCTATTAGTGACCGACCAGTGGCAGGTAATTAACCCCTTTGTGCTGCATTAGTGCAACCAGTGTTAATTAACACTGATACTGGTTGCACTAATGCAGTACAAAGGGGTTAATTACCTGCCACTGGTCGGTCATTAATAGATGAGTGACCTGCAGTGACAATACATTAACCCCTCATGCTGCATAATACTAATATCATTGGTAAGCTGCCTCAGCTCCCCCCCCCATCTCCCCCCCACCCCTACTGCCTCAGCGTCCCCCTCCTCGGGTGTCCTGCACTCAATGACGTCCCTACTAAGATCTGTGCATTAATGAATGGACATACCAGGTGGGGGGGCGGGGCGAGCGGCCGCTATAGAGAGAACTAATGTGATCCATCACTGTCAGCTCAGCACGTCTATGTGTGAATGAGAACAGAACTGAGCTGACACCGGGGGCGGGCGGAGCGGCCGCTATTAGCTGTAACTATGTGAGAGCTTCTCTTCCTTGTCAGCGGAGATACATGCCTGTCAGTGAAGAGAAGCTCTCACATAGTTACAGCTAATAGCGGCCGCTCCGCCCGCCCCCGGTGTCAGCTCAGTTCTGTTCTCATTCACACATAGACGTGCTGAGCTGACAGGAAGGATCACATTAGTTCTCTCTATAGCGGCCGCTCGCCCCGCCCCCCGACCTCGTATGTCCATTCATAATGCACAGATTGTAGTAGGGACGTGATTAAGAGGCGGATGGCCGGCCAGAGGCGGGACTTTTAAAACCTGCCCTGCGCTGCGCCCTCCTCCTTCCCCACGGCGGCCATATTTATTTTCGGCACTGTTAACCCATTATCGGCCGAAATGAGAGAGGCTCATTTTCGGCCGATAATTTCGGTGGCCGAAATTTTGGTGCATCCCTACTGCTCACTGTGCATTGAAAGGGGGCATGCTGGTCTCTCTGCATTGAAAGGGGGCACACTATACCTTAATTACTGAAGGCCCCTTTCACACTTTTGTGATCTCAAAGTCATGCAATTTTTTACAGCGTTTTTTGCCGCAAAGCAATGCCTATTACATTTTTCTGTTTGCGCCCCCCCCCCAAAAATTTTGAGCACCAGCCGCCACTGTGCCCCACTCCTCCATTGGTACACCCCTGACTCCGCCTGTGTCCCCCGCCATCATGCAGACTGTGTCCCCATCTCGTAGACTGTGTCCCCCGTCATCCTGCAGCCTGTGTCCCCCGTCATCCTGCAGCCTGTGTCCCCCGTCATCCTGCAGCCTGTGTCCCCCGTCATCCTGCAGACTGTGTCCCCATCTTGTAGCCTTTGTCCCCGTCATCTCGTAGCCTTTGTCCCCCGTTGTCCTGCAGCCTGTGTCCCCTGTTGTTCTGCTACCTGTGTCCCCCATCATGCCGACACATCATGAAAGGGCTGTCGCTCCTCTCAGCCAGCTATATCAAAAGAGGGCTGTTCTTCTGATCAAATCTATATAATATATATATATATATATATATATATATATATATATATATATATATATATATATATATATAAAATATATAAATGTGAGGATTAAAATATGTGTATATATATACACACACACACACACACACACATATATATATATATATATATATATATATATATATACACACACATATATATATACTGTATATATCTACACAAAAAAATCGGCAGTACACCGATGCTTCTGTATTCCTTCTGCACAGGCGGATTACATTTGGTATCCCTTCGCCTGTCACAGGAGCCTGCACTATACAGGAAGCATCGGCTCTGCTTCCTGCAGTGCAGCTCCTTTCTTTACATTGTGCTCATGGATGGCGGGTCGGGAACCGCAATCTGAGCTTACCGACCCACCATCCCAGAGCAGGAGATGGTGCCAGGCGCTGGGATCGTGTTGGGAGGACGCAGCTGCTAACGGGAACGGCGTTCCTGCTGTAGAAATAGTTCAGGAACGTCGTTCCCATGCGTTCCCCCAGGACTCGAGCCCTGGTTATAATGGTCAGCTGCTATTTATTTCTGTAAAACCTTTATCACAAAGGGGAAAAAAAAAAATTCTCTGTTTAATAAGTGTTTGCTGGAGTTGAGTTTTACATTCTTAGCCACCAAGTACAGTAATTAAATTAAATCTACTAGTCCCGGGGTCCTCAATAGGCGGACTCCGGGCCGCCTCCGGACCCACACGGACTTAAATCTGGACCGCCGAAGCGGTCTGCTTCCTTCTGTCTCAGCGGGAGGCAGAATGGAGAGGATCGGAGTGGCTGTGTCTTACACTTACAGCGCTGCACGATTACAAAAAGCCGAGTTCTTCTGTTTACCCGGCGGAGAGGATGTCCTACAAAGTCCCGCCTCCTAGGCCGGCTCTTACCTATGATAGACAGAACACTGGTGACGTCTATTATAGGAGCCTGTGTCCAGGAGGCGGGACTTTGTAGGACATCCTCTCCGCCGCAGAAGAACTCGGCTTTTTGTAATCATGCAGCGCTGTAAGTGTAAAACACAGCCACTCCGATCCTCTCAATTCTAACCCCCCCGCTGATGACATAAGGAAGCAGACAGCTTCGGCGGTCCAGATTAATGGGGGCACGCACACTGGTCAATCTGCATTATTGGGGCACACACACTGGTCACTCTGCATTATTGGGCACACACACTGGTCAATCTGCATTATTGGGGCACACACACTGGTCACTCTGCATTATTGGGGCACACACACTGGTCACTCTGCATTATTGGGGCACACACACTGGTCACTCTGCATTATTGGGGGCACGCACACTGGTCACTCTGCATTAATGGGGGCACGCACACTGGTCACTCTGCATTATTGGGGGCACACACACTGGTCACTCTGCATTATTGGGGCACGCACACTGGTCAATCTGCATTATTGGGGCACACACACTGGTCAATCTGCATTATTGGGGCACACACACTGGTCACTCTGCATTATTGGGGCACACACACTGGTCACTCTGCATTATTGGGGCACACACACTGGTCACTCTGCATTATTGGGGCACACACACTGGTCACTCTGTATTATTGGGGGCACGCACACTGGTCACTCTGCATTAATGGGGGCACGCACACTGGTCACTCTGCATTATTGGGGGCACACACACTGGTCACTCTGCATTATTGGGGCACACACACTGGTCACTCTGCATTATTGGGGGCACACACACTGGTCACTCTGCATTATTGGGGGCACACACACTGGTCACTCTGCATTATTGGGGCACACACACTGGTCACTCTGCATTATTGGGGGCACGCACACTGGTCACTCTGCATTATTGGGGCACGCACACTGGTCAATCTGCATTATTGGGGCACGCACACTGGTCAATCTGCATTATTGGGGCACACACACTGGTCACTCTGCATTATTGGGCACACACACTGGTCACTCTGCATTATTGGGGCACACACACTGGTCACTCTGCATTATTGGGGCACACACACTGGTCACTCTGCATTATTGGGGCACACACACTGGTCACTCTGCATTATTGGGGCACACACACTGGTCACTCTGTATTATTGGGGGCACGCACACTGGTCACTCTGCATTAATGGGGGCACGCACACTGGTCACTCTGCATTATTGGGGGCACACACACTGGTCACTCTGCATTATTGGGGCACGCACACTGGTCAATCTGCATTATTGGGGCACACACACTGGTCAATCTGCATTATTGGGGCACACACACTGGTCACTCTGCATTATTGGGGCACACACACTGGTCACTCTGCATTATTGGGGCACACACACTGGTCACTCTGCATTATTGGGGCACACACACTGGTCACTCTGCATTATTGGGGGCACGCACACTGGTCACTCTGCATTATTGGGGCACGCACACTGGTCAATCTGCATTATTGGGGCACACACACTGGTCACTCTGCATTATTGGGCACACACACTGGTCACTCTGCATTATTGGGCACACACACTGGTCACTCTGCATTATTGGGGCACACACACTGGTCACTCTGCATTATTGGGGCACACACACTGGTCACTCTGCATTATTGGGGGCACGCACACTGGTCACTCTGCATTATTGGGGCACACACACTGGTCACTCTGCATTATTGGGGCACGCACACTGGTCACTCTGCATTATTGGGGGCACGCACACTGGTCACTCTGCATTATTGGGGGCACACACACTGGTCACTCTGCATTATTGGGGCACACACACTGGTCACTCTGCATTATTGGGCACACACACTGGTCACTCTGCATTATTGGGGCACACACACTGGTCACTCTGCATTATTGGGGCACACACACTGGTCACTCTGCATTATTGGGGCACACACACTGGTCACTCTGCATTATTGGGGGCACGCACACTGGTCACTCTGCATTATTGGGGGCACTCACACTGGTCACTCTGCATTATTGGGGGCACACACACTGGTCACTCTGCATTAATGGGGGCACGCACACTGGTCACTCTGCATTATTGGGCACACACACTGGTCACTCTGCATTATTGGGGCACACACACTGGTCACTCTGCATTATTGGGCACACACACTGGTCACTCTGCATTATTGGGGCACACACACTGGTCACTCTGCATTATTGGGGGCACACACACTGGTCACTCTGCATTATTGGGCACACACACTGGTTACTCTGCATTATTGGGGGCACACACACTGGTTACTCTGCATTAATTGGGGCACACACACTGGTTACTCTGCATTATTGGGGGCACACACACTGGTTACTCTGCATTATTGGGGGCACACACACTGGTCAATCTACATTATTGGGGGAAGGCACACTGGTCACTCTGCATTATTGGGGGCACGCACACTGGTCACTCTGCATTATTGGGGGCACACACACTGGTCACTCTGCATTAATGGGGGCACGCACATGGTCGCTCTGCATTAATGGGGGAACGCACACTGGTCACTCTACATTATTGGGGGAAGGCACACTGGTCACTCTGCATTATTGGGGGCACGCACACTGGTCACTCTGCATTATTGGGGGCACACACACTGGTCACTCTGCATTAATGGGGGCACGCACATGGTCGCTCTGCATTAATGGGGGAACGCACACTGGTCACTCTACATTATTGGGGGCACACACACTGGTCACTCTGCATTAATGGGGGCACGCACACTGGTCACTCTGCATTATTGGGGGCACACACATGGTCGCTCTGCATTAATGGGGGCACGCACACTGGTCACTCTGCATTATTGGGGGCACGCACACTGGTCACTCTGCATTAATGGGGGCACGCACACTGGTCACTCTGCATTATTGGGGGCACACACATGGTCGCTCTGCATTAATGGGGGCACGCACACTGGTCACTCTGCATTAATGGGGGCACACACACTGGTCGCTCTGCATTAATGGGGGCATGCACACTGGTCAATCTGCATTAATGGGTGCACGCACATGGTCGCTCTGCATTAATGGGGGCACGCACATGGTCACTCTGCATTAATGGGGGCACGCACACTGGTCAATCTGCATTAATGGGTGCACGCACATGGTCGCTCTGCATTAATGGGGGCACGCACATGGTCACTCTGCATTATTGGGCACACACACTGGTCACTCTGCATTATTGGGGCACACACACTGGTCACTCTGCATTATTGGGCACACACACTGGTCACTCTGCATTATTGGGGCACACACACTGGTCACTCTGCATTATTGGGGGCACACACACTGGTCACTCTGCATTATTGGGCACACACACTGGTTACTCTGCATTATTGGGGGCACACACACTGGTTACTCTGCATTAATTGGGGCACACACACTGGTTACTCTGCATTATTGGGGGCACACACACTGGTTACTCTGCATTATTGGGGGCACACACACTGGTCAATCTACATTATTGGGGGAAGGCACACTGGTCACTCTGCATTATTGGGGGCACGCACACTGGTCACTCTGCATTATTGGGGGCACACACACTGGTCACTCTGCATTAATGGGGGCACGCACATGGTCGCTCTGCATTAATGGGGGAACGCACACTGGTCACTCTACATTATTGGGGGAAGGCACACTGGTCACTCTGCATTATTGGGGGCACGCACACTGGTCACTCTGCATTATTGGGGGCACACACACTGGTCACTCTGCATTAATGGGGGCACGCACATGGTTGCTCTGCATTAATGGGGGAACGCACACTGTTCACTCTACATTATTGGGGGCACACACACTGGTCACTCTGCATTAATGGGGGCACGCACACTGGTCACTCTGCATTATTGGGGGCACACTCATGGTCGCTCTGCATTAATGGGGGCACGCACACTGGTCACTCTGCATTATTGGGGCACACACACTGGTCACTCTGCATTAATGGGGGCACGCACACTGGTCACTCTGCATTATTGGGGGCACACACATGGTCGCTCTGCATTAATGGGGGCACGCACACTGGTCACTCTGCATTAATGGGGGCACACACACTGGTCGCTCTGCATTAATGGGGGCATGCACACTGGTCAATCTGCATTAATGGGTGCACGCACATGGTCGCTCTGCATTAATGGGGGCACGCACATGGTCACTCTGCATTAATGGGGGCACGCACAATGGTCACTCTGCATTAATGGGGGCACGCACATGGTCACTCTGCATTAATGGGGGCACGCACACTGGTCAATCTGCATTAATGGGTGCACGCACATGGTCGCTCTGCATTAATGGGGGCACGCACATGGTCACTCTGCATTAATGGGGGCACGCACAATGGTCACTCTGCATTAATGGGTGCACGCACATGGTCGCTCTGCATTAATGGGGGCACGCACATGGTCACTCTGCATTAATTGGGGCACGCACAATGGTCGCTCTGCATTGGATGGGGGCACGCACAATGGTCGCTCTGCCTTTTTTTGTTGTTGGCGTTCTGTATTTGGAATTTGATGGTCACTTTTCCGGACCTCGGACTGAATGGAAAATTTGTAAGTGGACCTTTCAAGTTTACATTTGAGTACCCCTGTACTAGTCCATTCAACAACCTCCCCCACTCCCCCACACACGTTACCAATGCTGCTGTCCAATGGTTGATACATTGCTCCTTTATAGATACAGGGACAGAGTGAATGTAGCCACTTTTTTTTTTTTAAATAAAAAAATAACAGCTCCGATCAGAGCCGCTGTACTAACCATCCAAAGTAAAAGGGGACGCCGCACCTTGCCATTGGCTGAGCGCTGATCAGGAGTGGGTTGGCTGCTGGTTTTCCAGCATGCTCAACCGACATACACACAAGCCGACTGTCGGCTGTTTTTTATTGAACCGGCCAATGTCTCCCGACATTCAGCCAGTGTGTATGGGGCTTAAGACAGGAGGTGTGTTACTGGCCAATCACTGGCTGAAAATAAAAGAAAGGAATAGACTGTAAACAAAAAACAAATGTGGCCACCACACCTAGTGATATGTTTGTTTTGACAAGAGGATGTATCATTGTAATAAAAAGGGACTTAAATACACTTTAATAGAAAGAAAAAAAAAAACAAAAAAAAATACACCGTATACCCCAATTTTTATAAAGATATGAAAGATAATCGATAATCTTACGCTGAGTAAATAGATACCTAAAATGTCGTGCGCACCAAACTACGAAACTTAATCACTGTAGGTGACTAGTGTTGAGCGAACACGGACTGTATTATTCGTGTTCGTACCGAATAATTGGATTTTTTGTACCCGAACACGGACACGGACACTTTACTGTATGTTCGGGTAAAAATCCGTGTTCGGTCGTTTTATTTCCGGGTTTTGCATGCTTTGGCGCTCTTTTCATGGCGGGCTTTCAACAGCCAATCAACAATCGTTTAACTGGTGTGCCTTAAGCCATCCCAGCCATGCCTGCAAATGTCTCAGTAGCTGTGATTGGCCGTCTGAAGCATGTGACCAAGTCTTTATAAGTTCGAGGCAGCCGCAGCGGCGTCATTATGCTGCTTAGATTCAGGGACAGAGCACACATCAACGTGCTGGCTGCTGATTAGGGAAAGATAGGCAGGAAAAAACCATTTGTGTCCGGATAGAATTGAGGGACAGGTCGGAGTGTTTAGGCAGGGCGAGTTGTAGGCATTTTAGGGATAGAGTCTGCTGAATTATAGGGTCAGTGTCTTCTACAAACTACAATCGATATTGCTGTGTGGGGGGTGGGGTGAATCTGCACTCAATCCTGATCTACGATCTCTTCTCAATCCTGTTAGGGACAGAGTCTGCTGAATTTTAGGGAAACTGTGTTCTACAAACTACAATCGATATTGCTGTGTGGTGTGGGATTGGAGATAGGCAGGTGTCAGTGATCCACATCCATTTTTCTGTGTGTGAGCTGCAGTGAACACAATCTTTTTGGGCTGCAGTGAACACAATCTTTTTGGGCTGCAGTGAACACAATCTTTTTGGGCTGCAGTGAACACAATCTTTTTGGGCTGCAGTGAACACAATCTTTTTGGGGTGCAGTGAACAAAATCTTTTTGGGGTGCAGTGAACACAATCTTTGTGGGGTGCAGTGAACAAAATCCTTTGTGGGGTGCAGTGAACACAATCTTTTTGGGGTGCAGTGAACAAAATCCTTTTTGGGGTGCAGTGAACAACATCCTTTTTGGGGTGCAGTGAACACAATCTTTTTGGGGTGCAGTGAACAAAATCCTTTGTGGGGTGCAGTGAACACAATCTTTTTGGGGTGGAGTGAACAACATCCTTTTTGGGGTGCAGTGAACAAAATCCTTTTTGGGGTGCAGTGAACAAAATCATTTTTGGGGTGCAGTGAACACAATCTTTTTGGGGTGCAGTGAACACAATCTTTGTGGGGTGCAGTGAACACAATCTTTTTGGGGTGGAGTGAACAACATCCTTTTTGGGGTGCAGTGAACAACATCCTTTTTGGGGTGCAGTGAACACAATCTTTTTGGGGTGCAGTGAACACAATCTTTGTGGGGTACAGTGAACAGAATCTTTGTGGGGTGCAGTGAACACAATCTTTGGGGGGTACAGTGAACACAATCTTTGTGAGGTGCAGTGAACACAATCTTTGTGGGGTGCAGTGAACACAATCATTGTGGGGTGCAGTGAACTCAATCTTTGTGGGGTACAGTGAACACAATCTCATACTTCTGAAGGTTTGAGGGTGCTGCCTGTTCCATACTCCCCCTACTCCTCATCTAGCCTTTTAGGGGTACAAACAATAGTAATTGGGGCCTAGTGTGGTTGTGTACGTGTGATATACATACACTTTTTTGGGATCATATTTTCTATTCCGCTATTTAATCAAAAACCTTTGGGGATCAGTTAAATTGGGGGATAGTCTGTGTTGGTACGTGTGAGAGAGATCCACCTTTCCAAGTTGTTGGGGTTCATCTCATACTTCTGAAGGTTTGAGGGTGCTGCCTGTTCCATACTCCCCCTACTCCTAGCCTTTTAGGGGTACAAACAATAGTAATTGGGGCCTAGTGTGGTTGTGTACGTGTGATATACATACACTTTTTTGGGATCATATTTTCTATTCCGCTATTTAATCAAAAACCTTTGGGGATCAGTTAAATTGGGGGATAGTCTGTGTTGGTACGTGTGAGAGAGATCCACCTTTCCAAGTTGTTGGGGTTCATCTCATACTTCTGAAGGTTTGAGGGTGCTGCCTGTTCCATACTCCCCCTACTCCTAGCCTTTTAGAGGTACAAACAATAGTAATTGGGGCCTAGTGTGGTTGTGTACGTGTGATATACATACACTTTTTTGGGATCATATTTTCTATTCCGCTATTTAATCAAAAACCTTTGGGGATCAGTTAAATTGGGGGATAGTCTGTGTTGGTACGTGTGAGAGAGATCCACCTTTCCAAGTTGTTGGGGTTCATCTCATACTTCTGAAGGTTTGAGGGTGCTGCCTGTTCCATACTCCCCCCTACTCCTAGCCTTTTAGGGGTACAAACAATAGTAATTGGGGCCTAGTGTGGTTGTGTACGTGTGATATACATACACTTTTTTGGGATCATATTTTCTATTCCGCTATTTAATCAAAAACCTTTGGGGATCAGTTAAATTGGGGGATAGTCTGTGTTGGTAGGTGTGAGAGAGATCCACCTTTCCAAGTTGTTGGGGTTCATCTCATACTTCTGAAGGTTTGAGGGTGCTGCCTGTTCCATACTCCCCCTACTCCTAGCCTTTTAGGGGTACAAACAATAGTAATTGGGGCCTAGTGTGGTTGTGTACGTGTGATATACATACACTTTTTTGGGATCATATTTTCTATTCCGCTATTTAATCAAAAACCTTTGGGGATCAGTTAAATTGGGGGATAGTCTGTGTTGGTACGTGTGAGAGAGATCCACCTTTCCAAGTTGTTGGGGTTCATCTCATACTTCTGAAGGTTTGAGGGTGCTGCCTGTTCCATACCCCCCCTACTCCTCATCTAGCCTTTTAGGGGTACAAACAATAGTAATTGGGGCCTAGTGTGGTTGTGTACGTGCGAGATACATACACTTTTTTTGATCATATTTCCTATTCCGCTATTCAATAAAAACCTTTGAGGATCAATTGAATTGCGGGATAGTCTGTGTCGGTACGTGTGAGAGAGATCCACCTTTCCAAGTTGTTGGGGTTCATCTCATACTTCTGAAGGTTTGAGGGTGCTGCCTGTTCCATACTCCCCCTACTCCTCATCTAGCCTTTTAGGGGTACAAACAATAGTAATTGGGGCCTAGTGTGGTTGTGTACGTGTGATATACATACACTTTTTTTGGATCATATTTTCTATTCCGCTATTTAATCAAAAACCTTTGGGGATCAGTTAAATTGGGGGATAGTCTGTGTTGGTACGTGTGAGAGAGATCCACCTTTCCAAGTTGTTGGGGTTCATCTCATACTTCTGAAGGTTTGAGGGTGCTGCCTGTTCCATACTCCCCCTACTCCTCATCTAGCCTTTTAGGGGTACAAACAATAGTAATTGGGGCCCAGTGTGGTTGTGTACGTGTGATATA
Source organism: Pelophylax lessonae (assembly GCF_965119305.1). Taxonomy (NCBI): domain Eukaryota; kingdom Metazoa; phylum Chordata; class Amphibia; order Anura; family Ranidae; genus Pelophylax; species Pelophylax lessonae. The sequence continues at coordinate 142,667 of NW_028119980.1, forward strand.
CATACACTTTTTTGGGATCATATTTTCTATTCCGCTATTTAATCAAAAACCTTTGGGGATCAGTTAAATTGGGGGATAGTCTGTGTCGGTACGTGTGAGAGAGATCCACCTTTCCAAGTTGTTGGGGTTCATCTCATACTTCTGAAGGTTTGAGGGTGCTGCCTGTTCCATACCCCCCCTACTCCTCATCTAGCCTTTTAGGGGTACAAACAATAGTAATTGGGGCCTAGTGTGGTTGTGTACGTGTGATATACATACACTTTTTTTGGATCATATTTTCTATTCCGCTATTTAATCAAAAACCTTTGGGGATCAGTTAAATTGGGGGATAGTCTGTGTCGGTACGTGTGAGAGAGATCCACCTTTCCAAGTTGTTGGGGTTCATCTCATACTTCTGAAGGTTTGAGGGTGCTGCCTGTTCCATACTCCCCCTACTCCTCATCTAGCCTTTTAGGGGTACAAACAATAGTAATTGGGGCCCAGTGTGGTTGTGTACGTGTGATATACATACACTTTTTTTGGATCATATTTTCTATTCCGCTATTTAATTTAACTGGGCCTCCATGCGAGACCTGTGTGCCTTGTTGCGCTGTTTTGAGTACTCCACCAACATGGCCAGTGGCAATGACGCCGTTCTCAGCTTAACTATCCCACTTCTATGCCTCCTTGAAAAAACAATTCGGGCGATGATGGAAGAGGATGTGGCACAGGATGAGGAGGAGGAGGAGGATGAAGAGGTAACATTTCCAAGGCTTTCAGGGCAGTCATTCGCAAGGGGCTCCGAGGGTGGGTTCCTGCACACGCAAACGCCAGGGACGCAATTGTCCAGCAGGGGCACAGTTCTGGAGGATGAGGAGGATGAGGAGGAGGAGGAGCTGGAGGAGGAGATGGAACCATGTTCACAGCAGGGTGGCACCCAGGTCAGCTCATGGCCATCACTGGTGCGTGGCTGGGGGGATACAGAGGACACGGACGATACACCTCCCACAGAGGACAGCCTTTCGTTGCCTCTGGGCAGCCTGGCACTCATGAGCGATTACATGCTGCAGTGTCTCCACAACGACCGCCGAGTTGCCCACATTCTAACTTGTGCTGATTACTGGGTGGCCACGCTGCTGGATCCCCGTTACAAGGACAACGTACCGTCCTTAATTCACTCACTGGAGCGCGATCGCAAGATGCGCGAGTACAAGCGCACGCTGGTAGACGCCATGCTGCTGGCATTCCCATCTGACAGCGGGGCCACAGTGGAAGCACAAGGCAGAGGAGGAGGAGGAGGAGGTCGCCAACGCAACCAGGGCACCGCCAGCACCTCAGAAGGCAGGGTTAGCATGGCCGAAATGTGGAAAAGCTTTGTCAGCACGCCACAACAAACAGCAGCACCAGCAGCTCAGATGGAACGTCTTAGCAGGAGGCAGCATTTTACCAACATGGTGGAGCAGTATGTGTGCACACGCCTACATGTAGTGAATGACGGGTCTGCCCCCTTCAACTTCTGGGTCTCCAAATTGGGCACATGGCTTGAGCTTGCCCTTTACGCCTTGGAGGTGCTGGCGTGCCCTGCAGCCAGTGTATTATCTGAACGGGTATTTAGCACGGCTGGGGGCGTTATAACAGACAAGCGCAGCCGCCTGTCCAGAGACAATGTGGACAAGCTCACGTTCATTAAAATGAACCAGGCATGGATCCCACGGGACTTTTCCGTACCTTATGCAGAATAGCAATGGATACCGACCTTACCCACCCATTGTTCCATTTTTGCTCTTTCTCACTCTTTTGGGGTGTACCCTCATTTAAAATTTTTGAAAAGAAGCAGTGTTGGCTACCTCGTCCTCCTCCTCAGGGCCAGATTAATGTAGGGGCTATTGGAGCTGCAGCTCCAGGCCCCTACCTTTTATATAGGCCCCGGGTTGGCCATATTCACTGTTACCGCTCTTCTGTCACTTGTAAACACAGAAGTCTGGCTTCTATGCTCGCTTCCCCAGGCAGCACCCTCAGAACCTCCCCACACAGCGTGAAGGCCGGACAAGGAGGGACAGTTGGCGATGCATGGATGTGTTTATGGGCTTCAGAGACAGCATCCCATGTTGAATTAGGCATGCATGGCTGCACCCTTCCTCCTCTGGGTGCATGGCAAGGCACGGCCCTTAAGGCCCTTCAAAATCCTCAGCACCAAGCCCATGATGCTGTTAATCCGGCCCTGGTCCTCCTCCACCGCCGCTTCCACCTACACCGCCCATAGGTGTGCGCAGCCTATTGCATTAAGGTGTGCACCCCAAAGTTGAAATACACATGCATGTGTTTGCCAGCAGGGAGAGTAATGTATCGGGGCCATGTACCTGTAGGCAAGGAGAAATAGAGCAGAGCAGGTCCCAGGGAGATCTTTCCCATCTCCTCACTGGCAATGCTATGTGCCCTAGGTGATTAGGGTGTGCCCAGGCACACCCAGCACACCCTGTGCGCACGCCTATGTCACCGCCACATCCACCACCACCTCAACCTCCCTCCTACTCCATATGGGCCTCGTCCTTCAGAGATGAAGAAGAACATTGTTTTATTTTTCTGTTTTTTTTTTGTTGTTTTAAGTTATTTCCCTATCCACATTTGTTTGCAGAGCACTTGCCATGCTCTTAATTACGTTTTGCTGCCATTTGCAGCACTCTAGCCCTTTCCTTTGGTGTTTTAGAGCCATTTTAGTGCCTTAAAGTTCGGGTCCCCATTGACTTCAATGGGGTTCGGTGTCCGGGAAAAGTTCGGTAAAAGTCCGGGACACGGACCCGGACTTTTTTTTAAAGTTCGGCCGAACCCGTCGAACACGGACATCTAGGTGTTCGCTCAACCCTATAGGTGACACACAATTTCTACAAGTTACCAGTTTAGAGTTACAGAGGACTGTATTGCTCTCGCTCTGATGTTTGTGGTGATACCTCACATGCGTGGGGTGAACACTGTTTACATATGTGGGCGGGACCTAGATATGCGTTTACCCCTGCATACGAGTAGGGGGGGGGCAGGGAAGCTTTACATTTCCTATTATTGTTATTTATATAATGAATTTTTTTTCTATTTTACACTGTACTTTTGAAAAGAAATTGATCACTTTTATTCCTATCACAAGGAATGTAAACATCTCTTGTAATAGAAATAAGCAATGACGGGTCCTCTTTATGGAGAGATCTGGGATCAATAGGAGCCAACACCCCTTCTCTATAATGGAAAGCATTCCATCCAAAAAAACAAACAAAAAGAAAACACAAAAAAATTGATTTAATGCTTTTTTTTTTTTAAATAAAAACTGATTCCAGGAAAAGTAAAAGTTCTCCCTTGGGCCTTCCTCACTGCAGGTGTAAATTGCTTGGTTGTGTCTAGAGGGACGAGAAAAGTTTTACTTACCCCATCCCCCAGCAGATGGCGCTCCCCTATGCTCTTACAGAGGACATTTCCTTAGCATGTCCAATGCAGAGGAAGTGAAGGGAAATCTATCCAATGGGGACACAGAAAGCAATGTTTTTTTTAATGGTGTGGGAAAATGTTTGCTCCTTTGTTAGGTTTTTTTTGCTGTGCCCCCATTGGGGAGGACTGTCGCCACTTCCTGTTCCTGTGATCCTGGTCCCTAGTACAGGAAGAGAAAATGTAAAAGACCTGATTTGTTCTTGATTCAGGACTAATTGGACCAGGGTCATTTGGAGTAGATTTATAGTCATAAATGCAAAGTGGTTTGTTTAACTTTATAGATTATTATTCGGACGATTATGCTGATTTTCTTTGTTTTTATTTCATCAGATCCCACTTCCACTGAGACCGCCGCTGATACCGAGATACTCAAGAAGCACCAAAGAAACCTGGAGATACACAGTGAGACCCCTCCAGTCACTGAGGAGGTCCCCACAATGTCTCCAACATGGACAACGACAACAACAACGACAGAGACCAGTACTTATGATTCGGGAATCGATCCCGATGTGAGATTTATCGTCAATAAACTCCTTAATATGAAGAAAGAAGATCTCAATAAATTAGTGTGCATAATAGTTAGACTCTGTCTTGTAATACTAACACTAGCATGCTACTGTGGGTAAGTTATTGCACGTTCTTCATAGGTTTTCTCCATTACACGTCTTCATGCTATCACCCACTGTATTTGAGCCCTCCCCCTCCCAATATTTACCTTTTTACTATAGGCAGGCAGTTGATAGTTGATAGACAGACCGAGGCGGTGAGTTTTCTGTGCTCATTGCCTGGGGTTTACCAGCACAAGTCCCTCACTGGTCATGAGATTAAACGCACCTCTAACGTGTTCTATGGGGGAGGGGTGAATGAACTGAGGCTGGTGATAACAGTAACAAATGGGGTGATGGCGTGAGACTATTTGTTTTCTAACAAACACAAATTTAGGTGGAGTCTGCTATTAGTTGTGAACATTTCTGCTGGTTTATGGACACATTTTCTTAACATATCTTTCTTTATCACTACAGAATTATGTACTGCAGGCTCAGACCAAAAGTGATGGACAATCTAAAGAGGATGGAAGAAGGACTCCCAGCGATGGATGAAGTACGGATAATGATAGATAAAGGAAGCGCAGGGATGGAAGAAGGACTCCCAGCGATGGAGGAAGTACGGATAATGATAGATAAAGGAAGCGCAGGGATGGAAGAAGGACTCCCAGCGATGGAGGAAGTACACGTAATCAGAGTAGAAGGAGACGCAGAGGGAAATGATGTCCTAGCAGCGATGGAAGAAAGATGCACAGCAAAGGATGAAGTCTGCATCATGATGGATGAAAGAAGCGGAGATATTGAAGGAGGAATCGCTGCGAGGGGAGAAATGCGCCCATTGCTGCCTGAAGTATGCATAATAAATGAAAAAAGACACACAGCGACTGAAGAAGAAGTTGCAGCGATAAAAGTAAAACTTGCAGCGATGGAAGAAGAACTTGAAATGACAAAAAAAGAACTTGCAAAGACGCAAGAAAGACTTACAAAGGAAGAAGAAGTGAATGAAGAAAAACTCCTAGTGATTAAACAAGGATTCGCTGCGAAGGAAGAAGAACTGGCAAAGACTAAAATACAACTGTCAGAGACTACAAACAAACTGATTGTAACTAAAATGGAACAGACAGCCACTAAAAAAGAACTCACAGCCACTAAAAAAGAACTCACAGCTACTAAAAAAGAACTCACAGCTACTAAAAAAGAACTCGTAGTGACGGATGAACTTTCAGAGAAAGAAGAAATGTGGCAAAAAACACTCCTAATGCTCGGAGAAGGAGTGACAGCGATGGAAGAAAAACTGGCAGCGACGAGAGAAGAACTCGCAGCAACGAAAGGAGAACTCGCAGCAACGAAAGAACTCGCAGCGATGAAAGAACGACCAGAAGAGGAGTGAAGCAGGCCGAACATTATGCAATTTTCTTTCCTTCAACCACAGGTTGAAGTCTTTACTAATAGCAGGTTGTTAAGAAGCGGGCTGGAAACCCGTTTGGAGTGTCCTTTACAACACGCTGACAGCTTGCACAAGGAGTAAAGGTAAAGTTGATCCAGGGAATATCCGATTGCCTCTCGGGGGATCAGGAAGGAATTTTTTCCCCTGCTGTAGCAAATTGGATCATGCTTTGCTGGGGTTTTTCGCCTTCCTCTGGATCAACTGCGGGTATAGGATTGTCCTTAACAATCGCAGGTTGTTAAGTAGCGGGCCAGAAACCTGTTTGGCGTGTCCTTAACAACCCGCTGACAGCTGAAAGTAAACCAAAGAGTTGCCAGCAATAACATTTGAAAATAAATTAGCGTAGGGGTTCCCCCCCACCCAAATCAATAATTGGCCCTTTGGGTCTGGAATGGATTATAGGGGGAACCCCACGCAAAAAATTAAAAAGTAAAATGGTGTGGGGGTCCCTCCCAAAATCCATACCAGACCTTTATCAAAGCATGCAGCCTGGCAGGCCAGGAAATGGGGGGGAAGGGGGATGAGTGAGCGCCCCTCCTGAACCAAACCAGGTCACGTGCCCTCGATATGGGAGGATGCTTTGGGGTAAGGGGGCTCCCCTCCCCCAAAGTACCTTGTCTCCATCAAAATGGGGACAAGGCGCTTTGGGGGAGGGGGAGGGGAGCCCCATCTACTCCAAAGCACCCCCCCATGTCGAGGACATGTGGCCAGGTATAGTTAGGGGTGCAGGGGCTGAGAACTCACTTGCCCCTCCTTCTAGTCTGCCAAGTTGCATGCTCGGATAAAAACCTGGTGTGGCTTTTGGGGGGACCACACACTCGAAGGGGCTGGTGTGAATTGGGGGGGACTCCCACACTGATTATTTTCTCAAATTTTATTGCCAGCAAACCTTTGGATTACATTCAGCCAGCAGCTAATGAGTCCTCAAGGGTTAAGGACGCAGCAGCCAGCTTGCTGGCCCATTTCTTAAAACCCAGCTATTGTTGAGGACGCCGTCAGCCACCCACTCCTAAAATTTGCATCAGAAAAGTATCTAAATCGAAGCTGAACTGTCTACTTTCATCGTTCATTGTTATTGATGCTGAATTTACTTCAGGGGACATTGTTTTTTTAATAAATGACCTGTAAAAAAAAAACAAGGATCGCAGGGGGGAGAGGTCCTTGAACCCTTTAACATGGGGACAAGGTGCAGAGGAGTGAGGGGTGTTGAGCCCCTCTAACCCAAAGCATCCCCCCATGAAGGCATGTGGCCTGGTATGGCTCAGTAGGAGGTGATCCCTTTCCTAGCCTGCGAGGCTGCATGCTCGGATAAGTGTCTGGTATGGCCTTAATAGGGAGTTATGGGTTCACAACCTTTTTTTGTATAATTTAGGCATGGGGTTTCCCTCAAAATCTATGCCAGACCGAACGTTCTGGTATGGATTTGGGGGAGGCGATTCCAAGCCTTTTTTTTTAATTTTGGCGTGGGGTTCCCCTTAACATCTATACCTCATATAGGGGGCACTGATGTGATGGGGGCTCTCATATATAGGGGGCACTGATGTGATGGGGGGCTCTCATATATAGGGGGACACTGGTGTGATGGGGGGCTCTCATATATAGGGGGACACTGAAGTGATGGGGGGCTCTCATATATAGGGGGCACTGATGTGATGAGGGGCTCTCATATATAGGGGGACACTGATGTGATGGGGGGCTCTCATATATAGGGGGACACTGATGTGATGGGAGGCTCTCATATATAGGGGGACACTGAAGTGATGGGGGGCTCTCATATATAGGGGGCACTGATGTGATGAGGGGCTCTCATATATAGGGGGACACTGATGTGATGGGGGGCTCTCATATATAGGGGGACACTGGTGTGATGGGGGCTCTCATATATAGGGGGACACTGAGGTGATGGGGGGGCTCTCATATATAGGGGGACACTGGTGTGATGGGGGACTCTCATATATAGGGGGACACTGGTGTGATGGGGGGCTCTCATATATAGGGGGCACTGATGTGATGGGGGGCTCTCATATATAGGGGGACACTGATGTGATGGGGGGGCTCTCATATATAGTGGGCACTGATGTGATGGGGGGGCTCTCATATATAGGGGGACACTGATGTGATGGAGGCTCTCATATATAGTGGGCACTGATGTGATGGGGGGGCTCTCATATATAGGGGGACACTGAGGTGATGGGGGGGCTCTCATATATAGGGGGATACTGAAGTGATGGGGGGCTCTCATATATAGGGGGCACTGATGTGATGAGGGGCTCTCATATATAGGGGGGCACTGATGTGATGGGGGGGCTCTCATATATAGGGGGACACTGGTGTGATGGGGGGCTCTCATATATAGGGGGACACTGATGTGATGGGGGGGCTCTCATATATAGGGGGACACTGATGTGATGGGGGGCTCTCATATATAGGGGGACACTGATGTGATGGGGGGCTCTCATATATAGGGGGACACTGAGGTGATGGGGGGGCTCTCATATATAGGGGGACACTGATGTGATGGGGGGCTCTCATATATAGGGGGACACTGGTGTGATGGGGGGGCTCTCATATATAGGGGGACACTGGTGTGATGGGGGGCTCTCATATATAGGGGGACACTGATGTGATGGGGGGGCTCTCATATATAGGGGGACACTGATGTGATGGGGGGGCTCTCATATATAGGGGGACACTGATGTGATGGGAGGCTCTCATATATAGGGGGACACTGATGTGATGGGGGGCTCTCATATATAGGGGGACACTGGTGTGATGGGGGCTCTCATATATAGGGGGACACTGGTGTGATGGGGGCTCTCATATATAGGGGGGACACTGGTGTGATGGGGGGCTCTCATATATAGGGGGCACTGATGTGATGGGGGGCTCTCATATATAGGGGGACACTGATGTGATGGGGGGGCTCTCATATATAGTGGGCACTGATGTGATGGGGGGGCTCTCATATATAGGGGGACACTGATGTGATGGAGGCTCTCATATATAGGGGGACACTGATGTGATGGGGGGGCTCTCATATATAGGGGGACACTGATGTGATGATGGAGGCTCTCATATATAGGGGGATACTGAAGTGATGGGGGGCTCTCATATATTGGGGGCACTGATGTGATGGGGGGGCTCTCATATATAGGGGGGCACTGATGTGATGGGGGGGCTCTCATATATAGGGGGACACTGGTGTGATGGGGGGCTCTCATATATAGGGGGACACTGGTGTGATGGGGGGCTCTCATATTTAGGGGGGCTCTGCTGTAAAGTAATTTCACTCAGGTGGTTGTTTCATTGGCTCAAGTGCAGGTCTCCCATTGATAAGTTACATTTACATATTGGGGGGGGGGGTCCCCAGATTTTACAAACTTTTAGTGCTGGTTCACACATAAGCGATGTCAGACATGGCATGTGATTCAGAGGGCACTGCTCTGCAAATCACATGCGATGTCTGTGCGATGAAAATTCAGCCATACAGATTGTACGGCTGAATTTGCATCGCATTTGGACACAACTCGCACAGCACCCTTTTTTTGGTCCACACCAGAATCGGATCGCATGGGTGTTCACACCTATGCGATCCGATTCCTGTCCGAACTGACAGTATGCACTGCGATATGCAAACTAATCTGGGGGTGTCGCTAACCTTGTATTGACACCCCCCAGCGATTCGCATTTGGCAGTGTGAACTTCCTGCGAGTTAAATGCGATGCGGGAACCCCCAGTGGATTCGCAGGGTTCCCGCATCGCATATATGTGAACCTGCACTTAAAGCGGAGTTCTGGGCACAAAATCGATGTGTTTTTTTTTGTGCCCGTCCGCTAGTTCTGGATAACCTGAAAAGGAATTGGATAGTTAGGTTTTTGTTTTTTTTTTTAAAACTCACCTTGTAATTGTAGATCGTAAATACTCACCTCAGGGTACTTCCTCCCTCGGAGCCGCGGCTCACCCCGTCACTTCCTGCCTCGCGATGATTCCTGGGAGCTGAACGTCATAGCTCCCAGGAATCAATGCGACGGCACCGGCCCCGCACGTCATTTCCTGGCGACGCCGCACCGGAAGTGACGAGAGGGGCCGGTGCGGCGCATTCTGGGAGAAGAAGACGCGGAAGAAGACACAGAAGAGGATCGCGCCGGCTTCAGCTGCCCACAAGAGAGATGGAAACGCTGTGGAAGAAATTTTATAAGTAAGTATTTCTTCTAAAAGGTAAGTGCGAACCGGGACAGATCAGAGGCTAGCCATTGTGGAATGTACTAGCCCTGACTGTCCCGGGGGTATGCTTAGTGAAAAATGACATCTGTGCCCGGAACTCCGCTTTAAAGGATGTTGGATATTAGGAACGGTTGAGAAACATTGGTCTGCTGTATATCTTTCTGGGGGGATTTCTCCTCACTTCCTGTCTCGGTGACACGCCGGGCCGTGTCATAGTGTGACTGTGTAATAAAAGGGCGCACCACTCCCAATTCTTGGAGCTCCTCCCACTTTATGATGAAGGATCAGAAGACACAACATTGGCTGCGATTCAGTGTATTAAAAGAAAACCCCGTCAATGCATTTCAAGGATCTATATCCGCTTCCTCAGGGCTCCGCCCAGAATTTTATCCAATGGTAGAATTTTGCTTTAAAAAGTACAGAAAGAAGAATAAATGGTCCGTGTGCGTTAGAATGAGTCCGCGGACGCCATGTTGTCTCTACATAGAGAAGATCCAATCAGCTTCCTATTGATTGTAAGTTTGTATATTTCTATTGTGTGATCTTTGATACAATGTATAGCTGTATATTGTACAAATTCTATTTATATATATATTTTGCACAGATTTTGCACAGAGATTGTTGGTTTGCTCCTTTTGTACTCATTGCTTCAAATAAAATATTTTTGTTTTTGTGTTTTTTTGCACATATTTTGGAAGTTTTTTGCTAAATTCTGTTTCTTCTTAATTGTATGTTACTATGGGTGACCAGCAATGAATGACCTCCCACTCAAGGTTTACTCCGCCCACAACTGATGGGGACTAGTTAAATTCGGTATTGGCTTCCTACAACCTATGCGTTCCTAGCTCCACCCAACTTCCAAAGTCATGGGGGATGGGGGGGTGTTACTCTCATTGTTGGGTTATTCATTTACTATAGAGCCCTGGTGCCTGGGAACTGCAATTGGCCCTTTGGCAATTTTTCTGCAGCCCTCTGGGTCCCTGCAGAGAATAATCTGTGCCTGCAGTCTCTGAAAATCTCCTTTAGTATGTCTGCAGTCTCTGACCGTCTCCTGTACTATGTCTGCAGTCTCTGACCATCTCCTGTACTATGTCTGCAGTCTCTGACTGTCCCCTGTACTATGTCTGCAGTCTCTGACTGTCCCCTGTACTATGTCTGCAGTCTCTGACCATCTCCTGTACTATGTCTGCAGTCTCTGACCATCTCCTGTACTATGTCTGCAGTCTCTGATCATCTCCTTTTGTGTGTCTTTGCTATCTCTGATAATAAATATTCATAGAATTTTATGTGTAGACATGATACAGGAGATGGTCAGAGACTGCAGACATGGTACAGGAGACGGTCAGAGACTGCAGAAATAGCACAGGAGACGGTCAGAGACTGCAGACATAGTACAGGAGACGGTCAGAGACTGCAGACATAGTACAGGAGACAGTCAGAGACTGCAGACATAGTACAGGAGACGGTCAGAGACTGCAGACATAGTACAGGAGATGGTCAGAGACTGCAGACATAGTACAGGGGACAGTCAGAGACTGCAGACATAGTACAGGAGACGGTCAGAGACTGCAGACATAGTACAGGAGATGGTCAGAGACTGCAGACATAGTACAGGGGACAGTCAGAGACTGCAGACATACTAAAGGAGATTTTCAGAGACTGCAGACACGGATTATTCTCTGCAGGGACCCAGAGGGCTGCAGAAAAATTGCCAAAGGGCCACTTGCAGTTCCCAGGCACCAGGGCTCTATAGTAAATGAATAACCCAACAATGAGAGTAACACCCCCTATCCCCCATGACTTTGGAAGTTGGGCGGAGCTAGGAACGCATAGGTTGTAGGAAGCCAATACCGAATTTAACTAGTCACCATCAGTTGTGGGCGGAGTAAACCTTGAGTGGGAGGTCATTCATTGCTGGTCACCCATAGTAACATACAATTAAGAAGAAACAGAATTTAGCAAAAAAAACTTCCAAAATATGTGCAAAAAAACACAAAAACAAAAATATTTTATTTGAAGCAATGAGTACAAAAGGAGCAAACCAACAATCTCTGTGCAAAATCTGTGCAAAATATATATATATAAATAGAATTTGTACAATATACAGCTATACATTGTATCAAAGATCACACAATAGAAATATACAAATAATACAAACTCACAATCAATAGGAAGCTGATTGGATCTTCTCTATGTAGAGACAACATGGCGTCCGCGGACTCATTCTAACGCACACGGACCATTTATTCTTCTTTCTGTACTTTTTAAAGCAAAATTCTACCATTGGATAAAATTCTGGGCGGAGCCCTGAGGAAGCGGATATAGATCCTTGAAATGCATTGACGGGGTTTTCTTTTAATACACTGAATCGCAGCCAATGTTGTGTCTTCTGATCCTTCATCATAAAGTGGGAGGAGCTCCAAGAATTGGGAGTGGTGCGCCCTTTTATTACACAGTCACACTATGACACGGCCCAGCGTGTCACCAAGACAGGAAGTGAGGAGAAATCCCCCCAGAAAGATATACAGCAGACCAATGTTTCTCAACCGTTCCTAATATCCAACATCCTTTTAAGTGCAGGTTCACATATATGCGATGCGGGAACCCTGCAAATCCACTGCGGGTTCCCGCATCGCATTTAACTCGCAGGAAGTTCACACTGCCAAATGCGAATCGCTGGGGGGTGTCAATACAAGGTTAGCGACACCCCCAGATTAGTTTGCATATCGCAGTGCATACTGTCAGTTCGGACAGGAATCGGATCGCATAGGTGTGAACACCCATGCGATCCGATTCTGGTGTGGACCAAAAAAAGGGTGCTGTGCGAGTTGTGTCCAAATGCGATGCGAATTCAGCCGTACAATCTGTATGGCTGAATTTTCATCGCACAGACATCGCATGTGATTTGCAGAGCAGTGCCCTCTGAATCACATGCCATGTCTGACATCGCTTATGTGTGAACCAGCACTAAAAGTTTGTAAAATCTGGGGACCCCCCCCCCCCCAATATGTAAATGTAACTTATCAATGGGAGACCTGCACCTGAGCCAATGAAACAACCACCTGAGTGAAATTACTTTACAGCAGAGCCCCCCTAAATATGAGATCCCCCCATCACACCAGTGTCCCCCTATATATGAGAGCCCCCCCATCACATCAGTGCCCCCCTAAATATGAGAGCCCCCCATCACACCAGTGTCCCCCTATATATGAGAGCCCCCCCATCACATCAGTGTCCCCCTATATATGAGAGCCCCCCATCACATCAGTGTCCCCCTATATATGAGAGCCCCCCATCACATCAGTGCCCCCTATATATGAGAGCCCCCCATCACATCAGTGCCCCCTATATATGAGAGCCCCCATCACTTCAGTGTCCCCCTATATATGAGAGCCCCTCATCACATCAGTGTCCCCCTATATATGAGAGCCCCCCCATCACATCAGTGTCCCCCTTTATATGAGAGCCCCCCATCACTTCAGTGTCCCCCTAAATATAAGAGCCTCCCATCACATCAGTGCCCCCCTATATATGAGAGCCTCCCATCACATCAGTGCCCCCCTATATATGAGAGCCTCCCATCACATCAGTGTCCCCCTATATATGAGAGCCCCCCATTACATCAGTGTCCCCCTATATATGAGAGCCTCCCATCACATCAGTGTCCCCATATATATGAGAGCCCCCCATTACATCAGTGTCCCCCTATATATGATAGCCCCCCATTACATCAGTGTCCCCCTATATATGAGAGCCTCCCATCACATCAGTGTCCCCCTATATGAGTGCCTCCCATCACATCAGTGTCCCCCTATATATGAGTGCCTCCCATCACATCAGTGTCCCCCTATATATGAGAGCCTCCCATCACATCAGTGTCCCCCTATATATGAGAGCCTCCCATCACATCAGTGTCCCCCTATATATGAGTGCCTCCCATCACATCAGTGTCCCCATATATATGAGTGCCTCCCATCACATCAGTGTCCCCATATATATGAGAGCCTCCCATCACATCAGTGTCCCCCTATATATGAGAGCCTCCCCATTACATCAGTGTCCCCCTATATATGAGAGCCTCCCCATTACATCAGTGTCCCCCTATATATGAGTGCCTCCCATCACATCAGTGTCCCCCTATATACGAGTGCCTCCCATCACATCAGTGTCCCCCTATATATGAGTGCCTCCCATCACATCAGTGTCCCCATATATATTAGAGCCCCCCATCACATCAGTGTCCCCATATATATTAGAGCCCCCCATCACATCAGTGTCCCCATATATATTAGAGCCCCCCATCACATCAGTGTCCCCATATATATATTAGAGACCCCCCATCACATCAGTGTCCCCCTATATATGAGAGCCCCCCCATCCCATCAGTGTCCCCCTATATATGAGAGCCCCCCCATCACATCAGTGTCCCCCGTCCCCCTATATATGAGAGCCTCCATCACTTCAGTGTCCCCCTATATATGAAAGCCCCTCATCACATCAGTGTCCCCCTATATATGAGAGCCCCCCCATCCCATCAGTGTCTCCCTATATATGAGAGCCTCCATCCCATCAGTGTCCCCCTCTATATATGAGAGCCTCCCATCACATCAGAGTCCCCCTATATATGAGAGCCCCCCCATCCCATCAGTGTCTCCCTATATATGAAAGCCTCCATCACATCAGTGTCCCCCTCTATATATGAGAGCCTCCCATCACATCAGAGTCCCCCTATATATGAAAGCCCCCCATCACATCAGTGTCCCCCTATATATGTGAGCCCCCCATCACATCAGTGTCCCCCTATATATGAAAGCCCCCCTCATCACATCAGTGTCCCCCTATATATGAGAGCCCCCCATCACATCAGTGTCCCCATATATATGAGAGCCCCCCATCACATCAGTGTCCCCCTTTATATGTGAGCCCCCCCATCACATCAGTTTCCCCATATATATGAAAGCCCCCCTCATCACTTCAGTGTCCCCCTTTATATGTGAGCCCCCCATCACATCAGTGTCCCCCTTTATATGAGAGCCCCCCATCACTTCAGTGTCCCCCTATATATGAGAGCCCCCCATCACATCAGAGAATCACAATGAGAAAGGTCCAACGCCAAAGAGTCCCCCCCCCCCCCAGATTAGAGTCCTTTCGCTCTCGTGGCACCTGAGGGGTACCCAAATGGCACACTGGGATGCCGCGGCACCCTGGTTGAGAAACACTGCAGTAGACTGCAACAAACACACGACAGAGGCTTTACACCTCTCCAACTCTACTAAAGGGGCTTCTTTTGGGGGGATTCCAACTCTATTCTTGTCCCGGTGACACCTTGTGCGTCAGAGTATGACAGGGAGTCACCAGCAGTAAAAGCTCAGCAGAGGTTCTAACCCAAGAAGGATCATGTTTTGTCTGGATCTGGGCTTCACCAACAATTAATGTTCATCATTGTGGGAACGTCATCCTTCAGATCAGTCCGAACCTTCAGAGGGATTTCCTCGTTTCTTCATAGATGACCTTCACGCAGAACGTCTCCTCGTTTTTATCTTCGTGGTCATTGATAAATATGAGAATTTCTTCCAATCCGCCGCTGTCGCTGGGTGCAAAGCGAAGTCCGATGGTGTAGGTTTCCCCCGCCCCCACCTGAAAGAAAAATTCATCCAATCAATGAAAAAAAAAAAAACCTTTCCAGGAAATAATATTGGCTATTGTATCCATTCTATCTCCTGGCCCTGGGGTTATACTGCTGACCCCCGCCCCCCCTCCTGGCCCTGGGGTTATACCGCTGACCTCGCCCACCCCTCCTGGCCCCGGGGTTATACCGTCCGTTACCTCCCCTCCTGGCCCTGGGGTTATACCGCTGACACCGCCCACCCCTCCTGGCCCCGGGGTTATACCGTCCGTTATCCCCCCTCCTGGCCCTGGGGTTATACTGCTGACCCTGTCCCCCTCCTGGCCCCGGGGTTATACAGTCCGTTACCCCCCTCCTGGCCCTGGGGTTATACCGCTGACCCCAACCACCCCTCATGGCCCCCGGGGTTATACCGTCCGTTACCCCCCTCCTGGCCCTGGGGTTAAACCGCTGACCCCACCCCCTTCTGGCCCTGGGGTTATACCGTTCGTTACCCCACCTCATGGCCCTGGGGTTATACCGCTAATCCCCCCATCCTGGCCCTGGGGTTATACCGTCCGTTATCCCCCCTCCTGGCCCTGGGGTTATACCACTGACCCCGCCCCCCCTCCTGGCCCTGGGTTTATACCGTCCATTATCCCCCCTCCTGGCCCTGGGGTTATACAGCTGACCCCGCCCACCCCTCCTGGCCCCGGGGTTATACCGTCCGTTACCCCCCTCTCTCCGTTACCCCCCTCTCCTGGCCCTGGGGTTATACTGCTGATCCCGCCCACCCCTCCTGGCCCTGGGGTTATACCGCTGACCCCGCCTCTTCCTTCTGGCCCCAGGATTATACCGTCCGTTACCCCCCTCCTGGTCCTGGGGTTATACCGCTGACCCCGCCCCCTCTCCTGGCCCTGGGGTTATACCGCTGATCCCCCCTCCTGGCCCCAGGATTATACTGTCCATTACCCCCCTCCTGGCCCTGGGGTTATACCGCTGACCCCGCCCACCCTCCTGGCCCCGGGGTTATACCGCCCGTTAACCCCCCTCCTGGCCCTGGGGTTATACCGCTGACCCCGCCCACCCCTCCTGGCCCCGGGGTTATACCGTCCGTTACCCCCCCTCCTGGCCCTGGGGTTAAACCGCTGACCCCACCCTCTCCTGGCCCTGGGGTTATACCGTTCTGTTACCCCCCTCTCCTGGCCCTGGGGTTATACCGCTGATCCCCCCCCCCTCCTGGCCCCGGGATTATACCGTCCGTTACCCCTCTCCTGGCCCTGGGGTTATACCGCTGACCCCGCCCCCTCCTGGCCCTGGGGTTATACCATCCGTTACCCCCCCCCCCACTCCTGGCGCTGGGGTTATACCATCTGTCACCTTTCCCCCCCCCCCCCCCCCCATGACAGTGCCCGAAACATGACAGCCAAGAGAGATGCATATGAAATACACTCTGTAGTGTGAGAACTGACACTTCCTGTTCAGAAACTACATATCCCACAATCCCCGGGCCTCTCAGTCTAGTGCTCTGCAGGGGAGAGCTACACAGTAATTAGATCTGACACAGATAGGCAGAGCAAGTGGTCAATAACATTCATTGTAATATGACTTGTGTAGTGATTATATATGCTATGTTTTTTTTTTTGTATTTGCTATTTTTTTCCCCATGAAAAGTTGCCCTTTATGTAAGACTCTGCAGCAATAACCCCCCCCCCCCCGAATATAAATATATTTCACATTTCAGTTAATGGGGGCTCCATCAGTCCTGAGTCCCGGCATTATCCTAACTGATGAGGGTTATTATCGTGGCTCCCGGTGATTTGCCCCCGATAACGAATGATTCCGGTCTTCCGGAGATCAGCGATCCCTCCCGGCTGCAGAATCCGGATTTATATATAGAGAGGAGGAGGAGCCTGGAGATTGCGGCCGTGCGGCTCTCTAATAAGGGTCTGTGAATGATAGAGCAGACACGCGCAGGCTCTTGATTTAAGAACTTTCAGAGCGGCTTCCTATGAACTTTCATTAGCTCACGCGTGCTTACGCAGAACTCCCTGTGTACAAGTGTCGGAGCAAAAAATGGGTGGCCTGCCGCACCGCACAATTAGAACGGCCTAATGAAGTCGTGTAGATGGAGGATGGAGGAAGAAGGCGCAGCGTACAGGACGTTCGTCATGTCGGAGCGGGGGGACCGTGCGTCTTCTGCTGCGTCAGTGAGGACTTATTAACCACTTCTGGACTGGAAGGTGGACTCTATTTACTATTTAGATGACTTCTGAAGGCAATTGGTTCCATTTGATTTTAGTTAGGGGTAGCAAAGTAAAGGGGGGTGAATACATATGCCCCCCCCCCACACACACTTTTAACAGATTTATTTGTATCATTTATCATTCTCCTTCCACTTCACAATTATGGCCACTTTGTGTCGGTCTATCACATAAAATCCCAATAAAATACATTTACATGTTTGGTTGTAACATGAGAAAATGAGGAAGATGTCAAGGGGTGTGAATACTTTATCAAGGTGCTGTATATATATATATATATATATACACAGAGTGTCTTGAAAAAGCATTCACACCCCTTGACATTTTCCTCATATTATTAAACAAAAAAAAAAAAAAAATTATATATAATTTTTTATTTTGTTTAACCACTTCTGGACTGGAAGGTTTTTCCCCCTTAATGACCAGGCCATATTTTGCGATTCGGCACTGCGTTATTTTAACTGACAATTGCGCAGTCGTGCGACGCTGTACCCAAATGAAATGAATGTCCTTTTTTTCCCACAAATAGAACTTTCTTTTGGTGGTATTTGATCACCTGTGCGATTTTTATTTTTCGTGCTATAAACAAAAAAGTGCGACAATTCTGAAAAAAAAAAAAAATACAATATTTTTTAACTTCCTGCTATATGAAATTCCCCAAAAAAATTTTAAAATCAAAATTTTTTAACATTTTAGGCCAATTTGTTTTCTGCTACATATTTTTGGTAAAAAAAAAAAAAAATCGCAATAAGCGTATTTTGATTGGTTTGCGCAAAAGTTATCATGCCTACAAACTACGGGAAATATTTATGACATATTTATTGTTTTTTTTTTTTTACTAGTAATGGCGGCGATCAGCGATTTTTAGCAGGACTGCGACATTGCGGCGGACAGATCGGAACCCTAACTGACATTTTTGACACTTTTGGGGGGACCAGAGACATTACTACAGTAATCAGTGCTAAAAAATATGCACTGTCACTGTACTAATGACACTGGCAGGGAAGGGGTTAACACCAGGGGTGATCAGAGGGTTAATTGTGAGCCTAGGGGAGTGTTTACTAAATGTCTGGGGGAGGGACTTGTGAAATGATCATAGAGACCTGTGATCCTATATAGAAGGAGCTCTGTGATCATTTCAGAGAGAAGAACAATCAGCTGTGTTTACAACATCCGATCGTTCTTCTCTCTCAGCGGGGAGCGATGCCCCGTGCATCGGCTTCCCCGCTGACGAGCGGTGGTGTGCGCTCGCCCCCTAGCTCCCTGTGCGCGACCAACGTATACCTAAGTCAGTTTGCACAGGAGTGGCTGCCTGCGGCGGACGGTTGTAATGATGATGTCACGCCGAGTAAATAGATACCGAACATGTTACGGTTTAATATTGCGCACACCGGCGGAATGGCGACAAACTATGGTCAATAACAATCTCCATAGGCGATTCTTTAAACATTTTTAACGCTTACCAGTTTAGAGTAGCTCTTCTTTTTTTTTTTTTTATTGTTCTCCGCTCTGTCACAGAACAAGTCACACAAGTGTGAAAGGGGCCTAGATGCTCATATTGCCTTTGGGGGAGGGGGGAGGGTTGGGGGGGTGCAGTTTGGCATATTCACCCTGGGCTCTAGATCACCTTGTCCCAGCACTGAGCAAAGGGCATTCAGATAAGGGGGCATGGATTTTTATTGGGGTATGAAGGCCTGCCCCTCCCCCACCTGCCAACAGCACCCAGGGGAGGTCTGAACTGCAGTAAAGGCTCCCACAGTGAGATCTTCCCTGTGACAAATGAACCCAGAAGCAATGTGTATAATATCACTTCCAGGTTCACGGCTGTCATTCCTCAGCTACTGGAGCCAAGGAGGAAGCTAATCAAGCACAACCTGTGGTTGGTTAGCTACACTGGAGGACAAGGGAGACATTGGGAGTCTAATAGACCCCTGATGTCTCCGTAAAGAGGACCTGTTCCCTGTCCTGTGCTATCACATAAGGGGCTTGTTAGCCCTTTGTAATAGTAATAAAGTTAAAAAAAAAAAAAAGTGTAAAAAAAAGAAACTAAATTAACCACTTTACTACTGCCCGCCGCGCAGCCGCTCCTGCGCAAACCGCCTTAAGTATACATCGGTCGTGCGCCTGCAGCTAGGGGGCGCGCTCCTGCCCCCACTCGTCAGCAGGGACTCCGATGCACGGGACAGGCGGCTCCGATTGCCCCCTGACACCCACGATCGCTCCCCGCTGAGAGAGAAGGACGGTCGGATGTTGTAAACACAGCTGACCGTTCTTCCCCCTGGAATGATCACAGAGCGCCTGTGATCCTTCTATACAGGAACACAGGTCTCTATGATCATTTCACAAGCCACGCCCCCCCCCACAGTTAGAATCACTCCCCTAGGCTCACATTTAACCCTTTGATCACCAATACTGTTAACCCCTTCCCTGCCAGTGTCATTATTACAGTGACAGTGCATATGTATAGCACTGATTACTGTAGTGATGTCACTGGTACCCCCAAAATTGTCAAAAATGTCAGTCAGGGGTCCGATCTGTCCGCCGCAATGTCGCAGTCCCGCTATAAATCGCTAATCGCTGCCATTACTAGTAAAAAAAAAACACAATAAAAATGACATAAATCTTTCCCCTAGTTTGTAGAGGTGATAACTTTTGTGCAAACCAATCAAAATACGCTTATTGGGATTTCTTTTTAAAAAAATATGTAGCAGAAAACAAATTGGCCTAAAATGTTAAAAAAAAATTTTTTCAGAATTGTTGCTCTTTTTTTGTTTATAGCGCAAAAAGTAAAAATCGCACAGGTGATCAAATACCACCAAAAGAAAGCTCTGTTTGTGGGAAAAAAAGGACATCAATTTCATTTGGGTACAGCATCGCCCGACCGCGCAATTGTCCGTTAAAGTAACGCAGTGCCGAATCGCAAAAAGTGGTCTGGTCATTAAGGGGGCAAATCCTTCCGGTCCAGAAGTGGTTAAACAAAATAAAAAATTATATATATATAAATTTTTTATTTTGTTTAATCAAATGTGGAAAATGTCAAGGGGTGTGAATGCTTTTTCAAGACACTGCGTGTGTATATGTATATATATATATATATATACACACACACACACAAATATATATATATATACATATACACACACACACAAATATATATATATATATATATATATACATATACACACACACACACAAATATATATATATATATATATATACATATACACACACACACACAAATATATATATATATATATATATATATACACACGCAGTGTCTTGAAAAAGCATTCACACCCCTTGACATTTTCCACATTTTCTCATGTTACAACCAAAAATTCTATTGGGATTTTATGTGATAGACCGACACAAAGTGGCCATAATTGTGAAGTGGAAGGAAAATGATAAATGATACAAATAAATCTGTGAAAAGTGTGGCTGCATTTGTATTCACCCCCCCCCTTTACTCTGATACCCCTAACTAAAATCTAGTGGAACCAATTACCTTCAGAAGTCTCCTAATTAGTAAATAGAGTCCATCTGTGTGTAATGTAATCTCAGTATAAATACAGCTGTTCTGTGAAGCCCTCAGAGGTTTGTTAGAGAACCTTAGTGATTAAACAGCATCATGAAGGCCAAGGAACACACCAGACAGGTCAGGGATAAAGTTGTGGAGAAGTGTAAAGCAGGGTTAGGTTATAAAAAAATCTCCCAAGCTTTGACCATCTCACGGAGCGCTGTTCAATCCATCATGGGAAAATGGAAAGAGTATGGCACAACTGCAACCCTACCAAGACATGGCCGTCCACCTAAACTGACCGGCCGGGCCCCTACCAAGACATGGCCGTCCACCTAAACTGACCGGCCGGGCCCCTACCAAGACATGGCCGTCCACCTAAACTGACCGGCCGGGCCCCTACCAAGACATGGCTGTCCACCTAAACTGACCGGCCGGGCAACCCTACTATGACATGGCCGTCCACCTAAACTAACCAGCCGGGCCCCTACCAAGACATGGCCGTCCACCTAAACTGACCGGCCGGGCCCCTACCAAGACATGGCCGTCCACCTAAACTGACCGGCCGGGCAACCCTACCAAGACATGGCCGTCCACCTAAACTGACCGGCCGGGCCCCTACAAAGACATGGCCGTCCACCTAAACTGACCGGCCGGGCCCCTACCAAGACATGGCTGTCCACCTAAACTGACCGGCCGGGCAACCCTACTATGACATGGCCGTCCACCTAAACTAACCAGCCGGGCCCCTACCAAGACATGGCCGTCCACCTAAACTGACCGGCCGGGCCCCTACCAAGACATGGCCGTCCACCTAAACTGACCGGCCGGGCAACCCTACAAAGACATGGCCGTCCACCTAAACTGACTGGCCGGGCCCCTACAAAGACATGGCCGTCCACCTAAACTGACCGGCCGGGCCCCTACCAAGACATGGCTGTCCACCTAAACTGACCGGCCGGGCAACCCTACTATGACATGGCCGTCCACCTAAACTAACCAGCCGGGCCCCTACCAAGACATGGCCGTCCACCTAAACTGACCGGCCGGGCAACCCTACTATGACATGGCCGTCCACCTAAACTAACCAGCCGGGCCCCTACCAAGACATGGCCGTCCACCTAAACTGACCGGCCGGGCAACCCTACCAAGACATGGCCGTCCACCTAAACTGACCGGCCGGGCAACCCTACTATGACATGGCCGTCCACCTAAACTAACCAGCCGGGCCCCTACCAAGACATGGCCGTCCACCTAAACTGACCGGCCGGGCCCCTACCAAGACATGGCCGTCCACCTAAACTGACCGGCCGGGCCCCTACCAAGACATGGCCGTCCACCTAAACTGACCGGCCGGGCCCCTACCAAGACATGGCCGTCCACCTAAACTGACCGGCCGGGCCCCTACCAAGACATGGCCGTCCACCTAAACTGACCGGCCGGGCCCCTACCAAGACATGGCCGTCCACCTAAACTGACCGGCCGGGCCCCTACCAAGACATGGCCGTCCACCTAAACTGACCGGCCAGGCAAGGAGAGCATTCATCAGAGAAGCAGCCAAGAGGCCCATGGGAACTCTGGAGGAGCTGCAGAGATCCACAGCTCAGGTGGAAGAATCTGTCCACAGGACAACTATTAGTCGTGCGCTCCACAAATCTGCCCTTTATGTAAGAGTGAGAAGAAGAAAGCCATTGGTGGAAGAAAGCCATAAGAAGTCCTGTTTGCAGTTTAGGAGAAGCCATGTGGGGGACACAGCAAACATGTGGAAGAAGGAGCTCCCAATAAAATACATTTACGTTTTTGGTTGTAACATGACAAAATGTGGGAAATTTCAAGGGGTGTGAATACTTATTCAAGGCACTGTGTGTGTATATATATATATATATATATATATATATACACACATACAGTTATATATATGAAGCATCAGCAAAGAAAAGGTAAAAAGCAGCGGTTACCTTGAAGGTGTTCTCCTTGAACTGCAGTAGGTCCACCCTGTTTGTATGGAGGGAGTATCTCTTCTTGGATTGGTAGGGATTGGTATAGGTGATCCTTTTGTTGCAGCCCTTGTCTCCGGAGGGAATTGTAATTTCAAAGGCCTTTAAAAACATAAAATATTTTTGTTGTTGTTTAAATTATTATTTTTTTTTTACATTATAATTATTTAATAATTATTCAATAATATTGTTATTTTTTTAATAACATTATTATTTGAGTTATTTTGGGTGTTATGCGTGTTTTTTTTTTTTTTTTTTGCATTATTGGTGTTGTAAATGTATTGCTATTTTGTATTATGTCTTGTATTTTCTAAAAGTTTGTAAATAAAAAAAATAAATATTATTATTAAATTATTATTGTAATTATTTTTGTTTAATATTATTATTTCATTATTAGTTTATAATATTATTATTTAATGATGTTATATTATTATTTTATAGTATTATTTAATGATTATTGTAAAAGGTAACTGATGCTAAAAAACGTCAACCACCCGCCCGGCGCTAAAATATATATATAAATTAGTGTAAGGTATAAAGAAATAAATATATCTACTCAAATCATGAATAAATAGTAAATAAAATCATGTAGATAAAATCATGTAAAACATGTCACTCTGTGCATCCTTTTAATGCACTAGCTGCCACTGTAAACGTAAAACTTGCAAAATCAAATGTATAATAATAGCCCAATCTGTGCGTCTCAGTTCGTTATATCATACATTCAGCGGCGCTTCAGCACACACAATGTATGTGTGCAAGTATATTAGTCAGTTCCTGCAGTGCTTCAGAGCCTGCAATTGCAAACTAGTCCCAACTCCACAGGATGTGCAGTCACAGCCAGCAAAAAGATTTCTCCTCTGATGTTCAGCACCAGTGATTGTACACACAGTATCACTAATCCTTCACCACACCGACTGTGCACCCCTATGAAGTGGCCACTCACCGAATTGCCCTTGAAATATCGCCTTTATGCATAAGCTGCATGAGCCCTTGCTTCTAGTCGGTCTGTCGTCGCTTAGGCACGTCCAGATCCTATCCGTCCACCAGGGGTCACTATCAGGCTGTATATCTCCTCAGTGCAATTTGTAAGCAAACGACATGAAGCAAGAGAGTAGTGTAATACTGTTTCGACTTTATTAATTAAATAAAACTTCCCTCCCCTTCAGCGTATATGCTTACATTTCAATCACCCTTTGCACGCATATCATAAACACAGAGGCTTTGAAAGGTACCGCCGCTCGCCGACCGCGAGCTAGTCCCTGCTGTGGATTACAGCGCTCCTGCGGCTAACAGGCGAGATCCAGAACAACAGCGGTATCCTCCCTTCGTCTCCTCAGCAGCAGCGTACGTGCATCCTGACCGGTTTCGTCTGGTAGACTTCAACAGAGGACTAACGTGCGCTGCTGCAATCAAGATTAATGTATGCAGCCGGAGGACCTCCCTCCCATCATGATTGGTTTACACCACTGATGGGTTCAAACACCTCTTCATTGCCATTACCTGGCCTGAAGGAAATTCAATATGGACATACCATAGAATCATTTTCTAAATACCGGAAAAACAAGATTAATCGATACAAAACAAAGTTTAATACCGCTATCAACTCTCTTATTACTGCAACCAGTATCTGAATGGGTATTCCCCGGGTTTGAATCACACAGAACCCCAGTTTTTTTCAGATTGGCCATCTTTGCCCGATCTGAGCATGTATGTTCAAAATTTCCAAACCTATCGATTTGTAAAAATTGGTCATGGAGTTCTTTCTACCCCTAATTCTACATGCCATCTTGCCCTATCCGGATGCATACATCTTAAGTACTACTAATATTTAAAACGGTTATGCTAAAATCGATATAACCAAAATTTGACACAAAAATAAACCTACAGCACCTGGTATTCCCAGGTGGTCTCCCATACAGGTACTAACCAGGCCCGACCCTGCTTAGCTTCTGAGATCAGATGAGATCGGGCATGTTCAGGGTGATGTGGCCATAGGTAAA